>NC_034412.1:2372680-2460185 GCF_002078875.1 Numida meleagris
CTTTTTCTCCTGTTTCTCTCCTTCCTTTTTCTCCTGTTTCTCTCCTTCCTTTTTCTCCTGTTTCTCTCCTTCCTTTTTCTCCTGTTTCTCTCCTTTTTCTTCCTTATACATTAAAAGGGTTGTAGGCAGCATGTGGGGACAGCCTGGTCCTCTGTAGATGAGCTGGGTCACACCAGTTGCTGCTGTGTGAATGGTGCTGCTTCTGAATTGCATTGTGGAGAGCCCTTGTCCTGATGGCACTTACTGGTTTGTGTGCCAAGGAAAACACAGTTTTGTGATAATGTTGTTATTTCCATTTGTTTATGTTCAGAAAGCCTAGCATGGGCTTTAGATATTAGTTCTCTTGCACTTTGCTTAGCAAAATAGGACGCTGCAGATGCAACTTGTTTTTGTTTCCGTATCTTTGGACAACTGATTTTATAGCTGCTTGAATGTGAATTTTGGCAGATGAGAGGGTTGCCTGGCAACTAGGCTGCACTATTTGTGCTGGTACCTGCCACATGGCTTCCTGGCTTCCCGGGGTGAGCACACTGTGGGGCTGTGATGTTGCTGTTCCTATTTATTGCCCGTACTGCTGGGCACTGAGGGCAGATGATGGTTCTTGCCACACGCCATGCTCACCGGCATGATGAACCCTTCTGAGGAGGTTTACAGACTTATCAGTTGCGGTGCTGAATATTCCATAAAGCAAAACGGAGCTGAGGGCTCATCCTTGCCTCTCTTTAAGTTGTAGCCTGTCTGACTTTCCAGATAGGAAAGGAAGGTCTGCGATGATGATCTTTTGGAGCGAACGTTAACTTCAGGAATTGATGTGGGTAAATAGTTATTGAAGGAGCAAGATTAGTGTTGCTGGAAGAAGAAGACCTAACGTTGGAGCTGTGCACGAAGCACTGTTGCCAACACTGCCGTGCATGCACGGCCCATAGGTGTCTCTGTCTATCCTTAAGGAAAAACCAATCATGTAAAGACAAAAAATCTAGCATTATGGAATATGGATCCACTGCTTCAAATCATGCAGCACACGGTGCCAAGGGAAGAGCCTATTGTGTGCTCTGTGCAGTTCCTTTAGCTTTGCCCGTGAGCCTCTTCAAAAATAATAATAAAAAAATATAGGTACAAGAGTTATTTTCTTTCTCAACCCAAGCGCTTTGGTGTGAAAGGGTTCGGTAATTAGCTAGGGTTAGTTTCAGGAGGTGAGCTGATTGCTACCTCCTACTTCATCCTCCTGAGGGAAATTTTGATCATAAAATTCAAAGGCTGACCTTGGTTTGAGTTTTATAAGGAATATTGCATTCGGTTTGACCTTCACGATCTAGATTGAAAAAGATGAAAGGATTAGCTGGAATTGCACACTATGCCTAGCGTCCAAGGAGGGGAAAAAATAGCTAAAACCCTGTACCTATAAATTATACATGAGAAGCCTTGTATGCTAATGCTGTAATCTTATGTCACCAGGCTTCTTGCATTAGCTGGATGTGTAAGACTCCTATTAGGTGAATAGTAACAGTCGCTTTAAAAATAACGCATGCAATGAATAGTCCTGGGGGGAGGAGATATAATTTTTATAAAGTGAAAAACCTAAAGTGCAGAAAATATTTGCAACAGCATCTGGTTTTATAAAAGTACAAGTTTTGTCAGTAAGCTATAGTGCTTTTCAAACTGTGTTGGTTGTTTTTTTTTTTTCTGATACCTGTAGCAAAATGTACGATTCTAGTTTTAATGGGGGGAATGCACTGTGCTCCCCATGCCCTCTGGTTAATACCACTGGCTGAAGGTGCTTTGCTGTTTCTCCCTGCACAGGCACCTGGGGTCCCTCCCAGCACGTGTTTGCATGGTCCTGAGGAAGGTACTTCCAGTAATTAACTAAATCGATGGTCTCTATCAAACAACTAGTACTGCTGTTAGCCCTGTGAACTGCTACTGAAATCCCTCACATGAGGAAAGGTGGATAAAATCTGGCCCTAAATAACTTCAAGGTTGGCAGACAGCTCACGTGTTGAACAAATGATGCCCCTTCCCCATTGCTGCTTGGGGCTGCTCTAATTCTGCTGTTCTACAGAGCTGAATTAGTTCTCACGGTCGGGATTTCTATTTCCTTTACATACGCTTTCTTTTCAAATTGGTGGTACTGACATAAATATGATAACTATTGAGTGAAGAGAAACATCAGTGTAGAAAATTGACAGGTAAGGAATAGGGGTTCTTGTAGAACATCCATTGATTTGATTTATGGATTAAAAAAAAGCATTTCTGTAGAACATACTGTTGCTTATTATAGGAAAAAAAAACATGTTGAAGCTATTTTGGTACTAAGCTTTTTTTTTTTTTTCTGTTAGTCTCAGGGTCCACTCAGTGTCATCTGATGATAACAATAAGTAGAGTTATTGCTCTATTTAAATACCAGGTGCTAAGAGAATATCATTAATCTGACAATTTTATTTCATCACTCACCCGCTAATTTGAAAAAATCTGAACTCAAATTACCGGAAACACTCTTCTGTAACTGAGGAGCAACTATTATTGTGGCATGCCTGATGTTTCTCTAAATCTTTTACCTTCATTATTGGTGTTTACTCTCTGCATTCCAAAGTGTTTGTTCCTGTCCTGAAGCCTTCCTGTCCTACCCCAGGTGCCAATGTTTTCAGGATGGTGCGTACACCTGTAAGATAACAGGTCAAGATTTTTTTTTTTTAATTTTGAATATTTTTTTTTTTGCTCCTTCCAATCCTCACGCATTTCTATGCTTTTTAAGGCCACGCTAACTCCGTTCCCTGAGACTTGTGCTGCTGACAAGGTGTCTTTGGCAAACAGTGGCACCTCGGCTGTCTCTGGGGTTGTTATCTTGGCAGCAGAAAGCTGGGCAGACCGGTGTCATCCTCAGCATGTTTATACTGCTGATCTGATTTATTGTTGCTTCTGACACAGAGGTGCTGCCTCCCAACTATAATGTACCTCCTGATTCAATCAGAGGGAGAAGACACTGATGATAATGCAAAAATCAAAGTGCCCTCAGGACAGGTTGGAGCTGCAATGCTCACCTGCCTCCCCCAGCTCCGTGGAGCTGAATATAATGTAATACTGAAATGCAAATTGTCTGGCTTTTCTTTCTTTTCCCTTGTTCATTAGAATGCCAGTAATTTTAAGGATGTTTCAATGTGTTTTCCAGTTTTTGCTGTTGGTCCTACTGCTGTGATACCATGCTGAGGGCAACTTTATTTTCTGGGTGCAGTAGTCCGATAACTCTTTAAAGCAACATCAGGTGTGGCTTGGCCTGCTCTGTTGTGACCACTGAGCGGGCTGTTTGTCACTAGCTTGAATAATCCTATTTGTTGAGAAGCCCAAGAGGTGGGAGCCTCTTCAGTACTTGGGCAGGTTAAATTTTCAGATGTTGTGTCTTTTGGTGGCCAATAATTTCTCCTCCA
Organism: Numida meleagris; assembly: GCF_002078875.1. Lineage (NCBI taxonomy): Eukaryota > Metazoa > Chordata > Aves > Galliformes > Numididae > Numida > Numida meleagris. The sequence continues at coordinate 2,376,103 of NC_034412.1, forward strand.
GTGGTGTAACCACGGGTGAAATCTCTCCCAACTTTCTGTCGGCACTCAGTCAAACAATTCCAAACATACTGGAGCAGACCCAAAGCCAACTGGGGGAGCACGTGGGGCTCAAATTGCCCAGTTTTCCTGGGTTGTAGCTGTTCCACGTCTCAAATTTTGGTTCTCTGGCCTGATTGGGAACCTCAGTCTGCTTCAATGCCTATAAAGATGTGTAAATTAAGATGGTTTAAAAAAAAAAAAAAAGGAACCTGAGGAAAAAGCAAGGAAGGCCCGTGAGATGCATAAATAAGTTGTTCCCTTACGCTTGCTCTAAATGGTGTTCAGGATGTTCTGAGGGATTGTTCTAGGAGAAGCAATCTGTAAATGGAGAGAGAAGCCGGTGTTTATTTTGGCAGCCCTACCCCTTGTGTGAAACTCTTCACTATCTGTGCATGAATATCTAGATATATGTATTTTTCTTCTTGCTCTGCGAGGCCGTTTATCCTCATTTAATTCCAAAAATAAAACATTTTTTGTGCCAAATTTTCTTCAAAATATGCCATTTCAGGATTTGGGAGAGTGCTTGGAAAGGCTTCTTAGGGAGTTTTGCTCGGTGCCACGACAGCAGTGCTGGCTGCAGAACTGCCATGCAGAGGCCAGTGCTGATTTTCCTACTTTGAATAAAATGTAAGGGAATTCCAGTAAGTATTTCTTTCAAGTATTTCAAATGGATGAATTATTGTTCTGCACTCATTTAATAACAAGCCTGTTCCTTTTGAATGCCTTTTTTTTTTAAAAAAAGTATTTTTCTTTTGAACTCCATGAGAGGTGCACTCAAATCAATGTCTATTATTCTCTCCATTTTCTAATGTTCTTTTCAAGTATATATATATTTTCTGAGACAAAGATTAAAACCCATTCCTGATATTTGCCTTTACCCATTCAAACTCCATTCTGGTCTGAAGTTTCTTGAGTTCAGAAGCTAATCACAAAGTAATCATCTTTCTGTTAATGTGAACAAGTGAAAGCTGCCTTTTGTCATTGGTGGAAATTTTCATCTGTATAAGAATAATGTAAATAATGTTATTAACTGCTCAATTTGAAGTTCAGATTTCTGTAATTTGAAATGTGTGTATTTTCAGATTTCCCTATATAGTTTTAATTGCTCTCTTTAATGTACATGATTTCATGTACCCTGGTTCTAAGCCCTTGCATGTACCTCTGTAAATTTATAACATTTTTGATTTGTGGATGAGAACCTTTGGTAATGTGATAATCTGCATTTTTATTTTTTTTTTAATCTTTATACACAAGTCTGTTTAAAGTTGGAGGAGAATGACAAATACCTATGGGGTCACTTAAAGAATTCAAGTTAATGTTTGTTAAAAAATAGAAAAAGAAAGTCAGAGAATGCAATAAATGAACCAAAACTTCACAGATAGAACAGCACTCTACTGCACTACTCCACATCTGCAACTTAAGCTGCATCCAGCATGAATTTGCAGGTGGAAAAGGATCGGCTTCCACAGAATTTGTACCTGGAAAAACTATTTCTTTGGGATTTCAGGATCAAATTGCTTCAAAAATTTCTTGCTACACATCTTCCTTTGTTTCAAATGAAAGTAATAAACCCATCCCTTTGCCCACGATTCCTGAACTCTCTGCATAAATGTATATTAAGTATATTTCTTTTTAGACATGGAAAGCTAGAAATAATAATATTTGCAATTATGAGAAGTACTTCAGAATTAAAGATGAAAGCACTTGTAGGAGCAGTGAATTCATTATTCAAAAGGTTGTCAGTGGGCTCTATTAATATTGCCTGAGATTTTTTTTTGTGGAGAGCCCGAAAACCTGCCCTGCTAGCTCACACCAGAGCCATTGAGAGCTGTTTGTATCAGAGATTCTTGTTGCAGGAAAGAAAGTTAATGCAAAAGATAAAAAGAAATAAGGTCAGTCAGTCCAACTGCCTAAATTCCTGCTTTGTTCCCTTAAAAACTAGCCCAGACACATTAATTCTAGTCTGTATTACTAGAAAAATCTATGGTAATTCATATTAAATATAACTGCAGTGTTTCCATAGAGATGATGTTTAGCATAAAAATAGCTGAAACATTTTGACATTGATTCTGAGGCTACAGTTCATAACATCTTATTTTACTACTGTTACCCTCAGCTATACTAAAGTACAGAAATAAATCCTTCTTCTCAAATTGTGTAACAAAATATGTGAAGTTAACAAAAATTAGCAAAATAATAAGGGACTTGACTTGTCTACAAATGGCAGTATGCAGCTTAGCTTCTTACAGCAGAGAGAGGTTAAAATGAAAATTTTAATGTAAATTTCCACAAATTATAAGCCTGTGGGGTTGGAGAAGGGGAGAGAAAATGTTAGTTAATAGAGACGTTTGAGTTCTGTGGGAGAAGTAAGAAACATTGATTTTTGTTGGTTTGTATTATTGGCACTGACTGCAGGAATATTTTCAGTATAGCTTAAGGTGTTTCTAGAGGTGAAACAAAATTATCTCCCTGAACAGTCTAGTGAGCAGGCGATGAGAACAGAGAGATTTTTTGGGCTTCATCCTAAAAAAGGAGCCAAATCTGATGAACGGTGGTGAAACTGAAGATTCAGTGATTATAATATCATTACACAGGAAATTTAGTTTGGGCTATTTGCATTTCATGGTAGATTTTAGCAAGGTGGAGTTGGAATGGTGAGCAGAAGGAAATCCACAAAGTTAAAATTATGGGATAAAGAATGTCTCTGAGTCAGTAGGGGATGAAATGGACCCTGCAGCACAGCGATGCCATCAAAAGGTATAACCAGGATACAAGGGGCTGTGGTCAGATAGGCTTTTCTAGACTTCTGTATTAGACAATGCAGGGCTTGGGTTAGTTCTGCTCTGCACACAGTTGCAGGTGCATATGAATGAGAATCATTTAAATGGATTCAACTGTGATTAAGTAAAGAATGGAAAAAGTTACTGAGGAGGGAAGAGGAGGCAGTCATTTACATGTGCAGATGGCCAACCTGAGATCATAGTTTGGTCGCTTGAGGACAGGAATGGAGAAACACTGAATTACCGATGGAAGCGCTTCACCATAAATTGTATGTATAATCCATCATTTGTATGCATCTGAAAAGCCTGGGTGAAATTTAACAACACATACTTGGTTGAACTGTGCGTATGTTCAACCAGTTTCATACAGTTGCCAATCTGGAGGGAAATTGTCTGTACAATTTGGGGTTGCTATAGCATGTTGCATCTCCAGTTGACTGTACCAAAGAGCGGTTTAATTTGCTTGCATTAAATACCATATGTTCACTCTTTGTGCCAAACACTATACCAAACATTTGCATACTGTTGTCAATAATACATCCTTTAGGAGTAATGCCACGTGATTTAAATACCCACTCTCTAAAGCTCTTCTTGGTTTCAGCAAAATTCATTGCTCAGAGACAGCTTAAGCCCAGAAGCAAATTGACTTTTCTTCCTTTTGAGTGCCGAAGTACCTCCATAATTCAGGCTGTCAAAAAATGTAGGCAGGTATGTCAGCAGTGTACCACTGTTACTTAGATATGTTGTTTCTTTCTTTATTTGCTCCCCTTTCAAAATGCCACTGTATTCAAACTGAAACTCTTTCCTAAGGAAACAAATGCACTTCTTTTTAAACTATGTATCCTAATTCAAGCTCATATCCTGCTGTGCGCAACTTGCAAAACTTAAAATTAAACGGTTTTGGCTTCAGGAAATGAAGACGGTCAAGTGATTAGTGGACTGTGCAGCTAATTAGGACACTTGACTTTCATTTCCAATGAATGTCCGTGACCAGCGAATTTCTGTATCTGTGAAACAGATGCACCCGTTTCCAAGGAACTCACCAAAGGGGTGCCAAAAAATGCTTTGGGATCCCTCGTTAAGAGCACTTCAACCCCTGTTTGACTCAGCTCCACTTCACTGAAGAAAGCAGGAGAGGTAACCTTGTCCGGGAGCTGGGTGTTTGGGAACCAATGGGAAATCCAGTTAAAAAAGCAGGAGTTGGGCGGGCACCTCCTCTAAGTTCCTCCTAGGGACTGACATCCTAGATGTGTGCTGATGAAAGACCTCAAATACCTGTTTGACTGTATATTGTCCTGCTTGAAAGGGTTGTTGTTTCTTACTAAAAGTAATGAAATGCATTTAAAATAGGTACTTTAAACAAATGTGGATTATAATTTACACGTGATTTTTTTTTTTGTTCTCTGCAGTGATTTTCTTAGTCTTCTGCTCCTGATGTGTGCGTGCTTCTCATTGTCAGTTAGAGATTGTCTTATAAAGTCACCTCATTATTTTGCCTTTTAAGTGGCCAGATTCTCACAGCGAACTTATATCACGTAACGTGGAAGTTGTTGAGTGACTGTGCACTACTTCCACTGAAAATCAGCACTAATTAAAATCTAATTATTCTAAATTGTCAAGACGCTTCAGAAACAATATTAGCAACATGGAAGGGGAAGCAAGCTGACTCAATTTCAGACGTGATCCTCGTGTCCTCCATGGGATTTGGGCCATTTCAAATTTAATTCCCCCAAGATTGTGGTAGGTAAGCAAGGGCTGGGGTCAGGTGGTGCCTGAAGCAGTTTGACAGCCTGGTCCAGTGCACTGCTAAGCGTTGCTGGGATGCAAACTAATTGCTATGATTTGTCATTGTTGTAGTAGAGATGTTGATCTATCAGGCAGCAGAGTTCAGGTTGCTTTTCACCAAACCCTGTAATTAAGCACTGGAAGAAGCAAGGGACAACCTGGAGGGGAGAGAGTATGTAGATAGCAGAAGATTTGCTTCAAAAAACATAGAAGTTCTCTGCCAGGGGGAAATTGTGGTCCCAGATTAACATCACAAGTAAAATACAATTAAGTGCATCTTCCTAGCTGTGGAAGAGTTGGGTGAAGAAATAGTCATAATCTCAGGCTTGATGCTTACACGAATTGGTTTTAACATGTGATGGTGAACTAGGTGGAAGCAGATCCAGGAAGTCTGATTTATTTATAGTAAAAGTATGTGTTACTTGATTTTGTTTTTTGTGATACTTTGCAAGTTGAAACAATAAGTTACAGTACAAACTGTAGACATCTTTAAGTGTGGAGTTCTTCGGAAAAAAAATCTGAAAAACCTACAAAATAAGGCTGAAAGCAATGGTTTGCTGAATCTGCTTGGATACAAAGGAGGGCCCTGTGGATTCAGCTTTTTCGGAATTGAGGGATGTCTTGATTTCTAGTGATCCTTGGTTATCTGCAGCAACAAAGAAAGCAATTGTGAAAGGTTCAGCTGCAGAGTTTGAGGTGCTGGGGCTGTGGATTTTCCCTCTAGCTGGGGTTTTCAAGAGAAAACAAGAGATCCAAGCAGAAAGGTTAGGAAAAATTATTCTTAAGGTTTTTCTATTAATCTCAAAGATCGCAGTGTAATCTTGAACTGTTTTCAGTTGAGCTGCAAGAAGCACTGTGCACAGAGATGCGCAGCCATTTTTTCTCTCTCTTTTTTTTTTTTTTTGCTTACGGTAATACAGACATTCAGAGCTCTTTTGAGATAATGGAGAGGAAACCCTGCAGATGCAGTGACAGAAATGGCAATTACAGCAACACCGGAGCAGAGATGTCTCCATCAATTACATCACGCTCAGGTGTTGGGAGCTGCAGATTTGGAAAAGGTACCCTGGGAGATGGAACCTCAGAAGGAAAAGCAGCTCCCAGATGGGACCATGATGTTCAAACCCCTTTGCAAGGTGAAGGATTCTGTGCTGGCAGATGTGAGGAAGAATCCTGGCCAGTGGGATACAGAGCAAGTTGTGTACGGTGCGGAGCAAGAAAGGTGTGAGCCTTCATGGGGTGAAATAAATAAAAATTCAGAGAGTATTTCTCAGGCTGGAACAGGAAATTGTTTCTCGTGAGACTCCAAACGTAGTTCTGAGGAGCTCACATGGATGGAGTTCTTCAAAACTTTGGGGGATTCATTAATGCAGGTAATACCCATATATTCTCTGGTTGGTCTAAGTGACAAACAAGCAAATTTCTGTTGTAACTAGATTGTGGAATTACTTCCAAGAACATTTAGTCCATAAACCTGATTTTGCAACGACTATAGCAACTCTGGAAGCAGGCAGCTCCTGCATGTGACAGCAAGAACCTCTGAGGAACTGTGCATTCCAGAATAAGAATAATAACAAGACATATTGTCTTTCATCTTCTGTTTTGAAGTGTCTTTTTTATTAACAAATTGTCATCACTTGGTTTTTAAAGCAGTAGGCAGCAATGATGAATCTCAGAAGCCCAGGGCTATTGTTAAAAGCAGAGACAGTGACCTTCTTCTCACTTCATTTGCAGGTTCAGCCACTGCAGACTCCCATGGCATGGAAGATCGTTTCCCTGTCGATCTCAGGAAGCTTCACCGCTCCAAGTGAGCTCAGCTTTCTCTGCAAGCACTGGTAATGCTGGAGCCAGGGCTGGCTGGCTGTCACTACTCAAGCACTGCAGTTTGGTTAAATAATTCCCTGGAAGGACAAACTCAGGGCTGTAACTCAGCTCGACAAGGCGAGATACCCAGCACCAGTGCATAATGGTCTTTTTGCATAATGATGCTTGATTATTGTTTGATTATTTTAGACTTGAGCTGTGCTTTCCTCTTCCATCTGCCTCTTAACTTGCTGCTTGTGAGGCTGGGTGAGAGTGCGCACCAGTGCTTCCTTCTTAGGAGGTACAATTTTTGGAGCTGCTTCTACTTTTGCTCTAGGAGCTTTGAGCAAAAAAAAAAAAAAAATAGAATGTTTCCTTTTGATAGATGTGTGTAACTTGTGTTACCACCTCAGGAGTTCATTTGACAAGCTCAGCCTTTGCTGCAGCAGAGGCTCCATCCCACAGACCCGAGCGTGTCCATATGCTTATATGCAGATCTGACACACTGCGGTGTTCCTGCAATTAACTTCACTGTTAACATAAAGCAAGTTGGTACCCTTTAATTTGGCGAATCTCACTTTGACTGATATCAAAAATTTAAGGTGTTAGTAAATAATAAAGTAGCTTTGTCTTCTTCCCAGCTCCACAGAACCAACGAGGTGGGGAGCAGGCGAGGGGAAACGAGAGCATTAATTTTTAAGCTCTCCCTTTTCTTGTCCAGCCTGATGGGGAACAGAAACAGATGAATCCAAGGAGCTCAGTCAAGAAACAATGCTTTTCCTGTGTATTTTTATGCATGCTTCTTGTGCACTGGGTGTGAGGAACATGCACGGTGCTGAGGTTGGGGCTCTGGCTGAGCCAGGCAGCAGGGCTTCCACTTGCACTTTGGGGCAAAAAGTCCCCACTTTCTGGACTTACATCTTGTTCTCTATCACAGCCAAGATCAACTGAGCTCAACCTGGCACAGCAAAAGGAGACTGTGAGTTAGACCTTGTTCCGGGAGTGAAAAACAGAACCTCTTTCAGATTTTTCCTGTGTTCCTCCTCCTCTGACATTGGCCAGTCAGAAAAGCCAATGTCCCTCTGTGAGTTCTGCCTCAGCTGCTGCCTAAAGACCATACCTATGGCTCTGATTTTTACTGGGCTTGTTCTTGCTTAGACCGCCCTTGAATCAGACTGTGCAAATAATATAAATAGAAAACAGGGATATTATACATCGATTTTTACATCAAATCCTAGTACTGCCTCAAGGAGAGAAAGCTTTTTTATTATTAGGAAACTGTAATTTTGAAATCACCCATTGGGCTGATGTTGAAATAACCTATTTGGTTGGAATTGGTCTGGATCCTGACAGCTGGTCACGGAGAGGTGGGTCGTGGCTGCTGCAGAACCTAAGAGCAGGGTTACACCACGTGGGACAGGGAACCCAAATCCCACTGTTAGTGCTGTGCTCGGTGCAAGCAGCCTGCAGAGGTAGGGCTTGAATCAGTTCGTTGCTTTTACGTGGCTTTAAGAGTTCCATATCCAAGCTGGCCATGCTGAGCTGTCATGTATGGGTCCCCTTGGGGCTGTGGTGTGTGTGACTGACATAAGCAACGAGCACGTGCTGCCACATGGGGAGCTCCTGCATCTGTATCTACCTGTATTTAACTACTAGCCTGGTTAAAAGAAGAGCCAGTAAATAAATATACTTTTTTTTTTTTTTTTTTTTTTTAAGAAAAAAGGCCATGTGTGGCCTGCGCAGCGGCAGCCCTGGTGCAGCATCCTGCTTTGTACAGGTACTGCAGCCTGTGAAATTGGGCTTTTATCCTCTCTCAGAAGTTATTTTGGCTCTGCTAGAAAACAGGTCTTTTAAAGAAAAAACGAAATGAGTGAAGGAGCAACCATGGGAATGATAATGAGTTTCATATTCCACAAAGATCAAAGTCTGATAGACACTTAAAAAAACCATCAGGTACCAGAACATTTCAGGTATTTAAAGATGATGCAGCTGTAGCTCTGTTTGGAGACAGTCTCATTTCTTTGTAACCAAAACATCAGCTCCTGTTTGAAGCATTTTGTCTCAACTCTAAAGATGTTTCCCACTCCGGCAATTTCCCATAAGCTGCTGTTTGAATTGCTCAGTAGCAATGCACTGCACACTGCTGCTCTGTAGTTGCAGGCTCGCTTTTCAGTTTGTACGGGAGGGAATCTGCATTTCCTTCTGCCCAGTGCCTCTACAAATTGCTCTCGCTGTAAATCAAAGTGAAATCTGAGCAGCGATTTTTTCTGATTCTGTTTACAGCCCTGAGGTTTGTGGCCCTTTCCGGATGTCACACTTGCAATGTCTTTCCCGTGAAGAATGCAGAAGTGCTTGTCTGTAGCCACAGGGAGCTGCCAACAATATGTGCATGTATATAGATATGTGTATATGTGCATTTACATATATATTCCCTCTCCCATCACTAAAAATATAGATGAGGTGTACTGCTAGGCTCTAAAAGTAGCCCAATTTGTAATTTCCATAGTTACTTAGTCCTCCTTGCTATTTATGCACTGATCTGAGGTTGGTAGAAATTAGTTAAGCCTTCAGATGATTTCGGCAAGGCTTAGATAATTTCTTCAAAGCAGGAGCTTTCCTGAAGGGCTGCAGGATAACCATTAAATGTACAGTTATGGGTGAGGTCAAGCAGAGAAAACGCAGGGCATGGGGCAGAGGGATGGGAAAGAGGGAGCTCCATGGCATCGCATGCAGAAATAGGAAAGTAGATGTCAGAGCTCCACCTGCAAATGTGATCCAATGTGCCAGAGGGTGAGTGCATCAGTTAGGCAGTATTTAATTAGCAGCTGGAAGTGCATGAAGGAGAGAGGCTCTGGGAAAGACCTCCCAGGAAAAGCTCATTCCTTTTTTTCTTCAGTGGAGCGATTTATGAGTTGTTGAACCCGTTCCTTTAGTTTCAGCACTGGCAGCGCTTTGTGATGCTGCGCAATTGGTGTGGTTTTATTGATTAAAAGGAGTCGATACAAATTTATACTTGCTTTGTGGATGGTCCAGAGCTTTTCACTTCATCTTACAGATATCAAGGGAAAACGTAGGGGGAGCAGTATGCATCTGAGCTTCAGGGAGAGCTAAGAATACAGCATACCCATTCACCAGGGATCCTGATTTGTTTTTTCTAGGAGAAAAATTCCCAGGTAACATTTTTTTTTCCTAAAAGTAAAAATACCTTTTTAATTGCAGCCAATCTAGCATGATTGCTTTTATTTTAGAGCATCGTGATGATGAATCTTGCTGAGATAATGGGCTTGAATAAACTGTCCCTACCTATGTAAATAAAAGATGGAAAAATTGGATCTATTCTAAACATCTGGCTCTCAGGCAGGAGGAAAGCTTCCAGTGATCCTGAGGCTGAAGGCTAAGATTAGTGCTCGTTGTCAGCACTTATTAATGCTCTTTTTATTTTACATCAGATGCGAAATGTGCTAGAGAGTTTTTCACCTTTACAGTGATCAACAGTGTTGTAAATATAGCTGTCGTCCCCGCTGAGCACTGGGTAAAGTCTAGAATAACTTCTGAATATCGTGCAATTGTCCTCCTCTTCCTAAACTGTTGATAATGTGTGTGGGAGACTTGCTGAAGACAAATACTGCTTAGAGTTTTAGTCTGCGGTGACTTGCTCCTGAAGGTTTTAATTTTGTGGGGGTGTATTTATAGGATCTGAGACCATTTCTGGAAGTTTAATCACAATGCACTAATACAATTTTCTTTATTTTACTTTAAAGTAGAAAGGGCTGTCAAGGCATTTGCAGACTTTCCCGCTTTGCACAGAAATGAATGCAGCTGTTCCTGACTGAGCTGAAGATGACTACTTCCAGAGAGTCCTATTCGTGTCTCAGTCCCCATCTCCATGTGGGCAAACAGCTCCAGATGTTTTTGAAGCATCCAAAGGACAACCACTGTTGTGCAAACGGTGCACGGAATTTTTGTCCTGGCACCCTTTGTGATCACAGCAAGGCTCTTAACCTATTTCCACATTGCGATGTGCTGCTTCATTCTGTGAGACATAAATGTGTTTCCAGCACAGGTCTCCTTTCCTCTTTCCAGACAGGAGTGGTTTAGGATCCAGCTAGACCGTGAAATGTAAGAAGCAGAGCTGTTACAGGATGAGCATCAGAGATTATTAAAGTATTGCTGGAGATGAAGGGTAGGAATTAAAGATTTCAAGATAACCATTTGTGTTATGCCACGATAATAAATTCTTTGTGCACCTTCTTAAATCATTATATCCTACTCGTCTTTCGGATTAGAAACCTTAGGTGGGAAGACAGCAAAATCTCAGTATTTAGGATGAAGCTAATGAGCTGGACTACTGTTATACCAAGAAAATAATTCTCAGTAGATGACAAATTATTAGTACTAGAGAGCGGGTCCTTTTTATAATTATTTTTCTTTGCACAATGCAGGAGAGTCTAGAGGTTCATAATAGATTTTTATGACAATAAAGGGAAAATTTAAATCCTTACCAGTAATCAAGTGATACTGCTGTACTGTAATGTGATAAATGAGGTCTGAAAGGAGAGCTATCATTCTGAGCCAGCAGTCCCATGAAAGATTAAAATAGCTTAGATAGAAAGCATCAGAAAGTCATGACTGTGGAGGAATGAAAAGGGATGAATACAAGTTACCTGGTAAATGAAAGGGGAGAAATAGGAAACCAGATAAATGGCAAAGAACGAAAAGGCTAAGAGTTGTGTAGGATGCTGGAGCTGTTGTACCAGACTTGGCTTGTGATGAAAATGGAAACAAGATCGCATGGCAGATAGTTTTCACAGCAGTGGTTGGCCCAATGCTTGCAACTGTTTTTGCTTTCTATCAAAATATGATTTGATTTCCTAGTGTGCTGTATTGCACAGAATAATTGCTGAAATGTAATGAGAATGAAACTGGAGTTGAATGTATGTGGTTCAACAGGTTTGAAAGTCTGAAGTATTTCTAGGAGGGGCTATGTCAGGAGGTCTGCATGATCAGGTCGAGCCTAGAAACCACCAAGGCAAGAGTACCAACTTGTGAAATAGCGTCCGTTGTTCAGCTGTTGAATTTTGTCTTTAGACTTTGCCAACATATTGAATGCAGAGCTGATATTTACGGCTATATATTGTATTCACTTAATATTCCTTCCTTTTTCCTGCTTTTCCGTCTCAGTTACTCTACCAGTAGGGAAATGAGCAGTGGTATGGTAGAAGAAGCCTCTGTCCTCCTGGGCTTGCAGCATCACTGCTGGGCCACTGGGTGCTCACAACGTGGGATTGCCCACCCCAGCAGCAGGCAGGGCTGTACCTTTGCCTGTCAGCCCATGGGGATGCCTCTGAGCTCTCGGGGCTGCTGCACCAGGAGGGTATTTCAGCAGGATGGCAACCTGTGGGACACGGAGCTGTACTCCATGACAAAGACCTCTGGGTCTTTGCCAAGTGACTAGCGTCAGTGCCGTTAGGTGGCTGGGATCCATCCTTAAAGTATCTGCACTGATGGATGCTGAGCTTAGACAGGGGCTGAGCTGTTTGGATATACAGAGTTCTGGCTCCTTTCCTTTCCTTTTTTTTTTTTTTTTTTAACTCAAATGGGTGAAATCTTGGTGCTTCTTATAGGATGGAAGTAGCCAGTGTCCATACACTGTCCAGGCACACCGCTGAGCAGGGGCTGTGAAGCAGGACTTGGAGCTCACTCTTTTAGTCCCATTCAGAATCAGTGTATTCCTCTCGGTTCTGTGTCAGTCGCTTGCATTCAGTTGGTGCCTCAAAGACAGAACTGCTGTGTGCAGGCTGGAGAGCCTGGCTAGACAATTGTATGCGTCTGTGACTAAGCTGCATGCGAAGAGCTGAAATAAATGATTTTTTAATTTGATGCACTTCATGTTTGAATTCTGAGAATCATTTTCCTCTTTATTCACTGGTGAGCTCTTTTCTTTCCTTTCAGAGACCAAATGAATAAAGAGCTATGGCAAATATTGAAGGCTTAGAATTCAGAAGATGGTTCATAGAAGTATCTCTCTGAGTTTATAAATCATATTGTCCGTGTGAAAGATTTTGGTCTAATGACTTGAAACAAATGGAAGTCTGAGGTGTTTTTCAAGGAGCGTTCGTTTCTCTGTGAACAACAAAATAGCTGAACAAAATACCGCTGCTTTCGACAGCAGTTAAATACGCTGAAAGGAGAACAATTGATTGAGAACCCCGCATGTATCGTGCCCTCCTTCAGATCAATGAGGGAACTGCTGAAGATGTCATTATTAACTTCAAGTGGGTATATTGCTGTGGTTTATGCAGATTGAATTATTTCCGTGATGCTCTTTTCTTCCAATTGACTTAGCCAGCTCCTCTGTACATTCCCATCGTCCATTGGAATGGGTGGCAGCGCCCAGCAGCTCCTCCAGCTGGAGAAGAGGCAAAACCATCATGGCTGTGGCACCTACACATGTGGCTGTTGCCCATCTGAGTCCTGAGTAACACCTCAGCATAACAGACAGCTGCAAGTATGTGTGAATGTGTTTAATGTGGGATCTATCTCGGTGATAATTTTTCTGCCTGGGAAACTCATACGATGTTGGGGAAAAAAAAATGCTTTGGGCAATAACTATAAGATTATACTGCTGGGGATAAGGCTATTTGCAGTTGCATAGTGTCACGATTCCTAATTGCAAAGATTTTGTTTCATGGAGTGAAGTGTAAATAAAATCAACAGTCCTGATTTTTGCAGCTACCTGTGTGTTAGGAATTGAGAGTTGTTGCAAATTGGGTGTTTTAACATGCCCTGATCCATACTCACCTGTCTGTGCATGTGTCTTTCCTCCTGCAGTCATAGAATTGTTTGAGTGGGAAGGGACCCTTAAAGGCCCTCAGTCCCACTCCCCACAATGCACAGGGACACCCACAGTTCCGTCAGTGCTCAGAGCCTAGCCCCTGTCCACGGGTGTCCGCAGGGATGGGGCACATATTCCCCTGGAAAACTGTGCTGGTGCTTCACCACTCCTATGGTAAACATCTTTTTCCCTATATAGTCTAAATCTCCTCTCTCTCATCTTCAAGACAATCTCAGTGCAGTCCTTTCAAATGCACTGGAACAGCAAATCATATTCATTTGTCACCTGGGCTTAAAGACTGTGCTATCCATTAATGCGCACATACCCTTGACCAAACGCTTCATTTCTGACATGAAACCATAAGCACAATGATCAGCTTTGCCTGCTCCTGATGTATGAAGTGTTTGAGTTGATTATATAGTTTAAAAAAAAAAGCAAATTTTTGAATTGTTTTCAAGTGTGCACTAATAAGAGACAGAAAATACATCCTCAAAACAGATTGACACTGCATGAGAAGTGAGCAAAAGGTCAGAGGTTGGCCTCTGAGAGAAGCAACAAATGGGCTAATGGTATTCATGTGCTATTTCTTACTTTTTCCCACAGACTGAGCACGTGTGCATTATAGTTACTTAGCCATAACGAGGAGATAATAAATTAAGCTTGTTTTTCTTTTTTTTTGTAGTTGGGCGTGAGCACATCAGAGAAGACAATAAGGAACTTGACCCCTGCACTCCCTGCCCCAACACTGATGTTGCTGTGGCCTGTGCATTATCAGCAAGCACCCCAATGGTGCCAGCTCTTCTTTATTTCCCTTTTCTCTGGTGCTCCCACAAAGTCCCAGGCCACTGAACACATCTTGCCCATACTACTGGTATGGGCATGCCCATACATACTGCCTTTTCTTGCTGAGAACAGCAGCAACGTGGTCCTGTTCTTCCAGTGCTTGGGTTCCAGTAGAGAGATTCCAGCCTATTTCTTGGACTATGGTCTGCAATGCTACTTTGTTATGGAGTCTGTGATTGTTTCCCTGTGATGTGTTCAAAACGTGAAGCTTTTCTCATGTTTGCTCACCTGTACTCTTCAAAGTAGGCTGCTGCTCTTGCCAGCTCTCTGCAGCCTCTCCAATGAAACAAATTCTGTGATGCTTCCCTTCACCTGTTTCCACCATTAATAAGAGTCTTTTCTTTCACTGATCCACTGATGAGTTATTTCCTCTGAGGAATTAAGATCAAGAGCATAGTTCATGGAATGTGGCAGTCTGCTCTCTGTCCTGAGGAGCTGTGTGTGAGTAGTGCATTGTCAGGATTTAATTGCAGCTTATTCCTAGGCTTGCCTCAGCGGCTCTTGGGATTTTGATTGAAGGCGGAGGTAAGAGGGTATGAGGGAAGGCAGACAAATGAAGACTTCACATGCAAAACAGAGAGAGTTCAGTAACCCTCAGAAAGCAGAAACTCTACACAGGGAGGTCTGTATTATTATTATTATTTTTTTTTAAGGTTGTCTCAGCACTACCGATAACAAATTCATTTTCTTTTTTGCACAGGACTCAGCTGTCTTGGATGTCAAAATCAAGAAATAAGGTCAAACCAGATCTTCATCAAGGCCAGTTTTTCAGGTTTCTTCCACTGTTGATGTGTTGCTTGTATTTCTTTTTGTGTACGTGTGCATCTTTATTGGTAGATTTTATTTTATTTGGCCAATTGCTAGCTGGCTTGTTTAATTTCATGACTGATCAGTGTTTTGGGCCACTGGGATGGAAGTAACAAAGCAGGTCTGTGCATGTCACTCCCCTGAGTTTCTTGCAAACAATATGGAAGGATATCACATACTGAGGAGCAGATCTCCATGTGGAAGAGGAGGCTATACAATGAAAGAAGCTGAGGATCGTGGTATGGCCAAGAGTCTCTGTGTTTGAATTTGTCACAGTGTTTTGCTTAGTTGCAATGAATCAAAAGGAAACTCAAAGATAAATGCTGTAACTGATCCTATTAAATAACAGGAAATGATGCCCTGTAGCCTAATGATGGTGGGAGGTGAAGCTGAGTGACAATCTAGCAGCAGCCAATTAGGTCAGCCAGCAGGTTTTCCATTTATTTGTTTTAGGCAACCTTAAAAAGAGGTTTAGAATGAGGATCCTTATGGGAATTGCTGCAGGTGGAAGCTGTAACTCGGCATGGTGGAGCAACAGAGCATAACTGAATGCTATCAACAAAATTATCATTAATAAAGAGGGATTTGACACTCGGCTGAAGCAGTGCTGTACAAGTAATAACAAACTGAAGGAAAAAAAACCATATCTGATGTATTGACCAGATTCTCCTGGAAAATGTCGAAAAATAGATGAGTCTGGAGGGAAAAAGGCTGAGGTGAGGAGGAGGAACAGAAAAGTAGGTGAGGAGAGAATTGAGGTTATCTCAGTGGTAACCATTAAAACAGGACTGTTTGCCATGACTTCCCACCATAAGGTAGACAGAATTTTCTGGGCCAGGAAACATTCTTACATTCTTCCGTACAGCACTCCTACCAATGAGCAGTATCATTAAAGATGCGTCTATCAGTGTTCTAAAAGTTGCCAGCGTGGAAACATTGTGATGTTCTTACGCCCATTGTTTTATTACCATAACGGAGGAGGGTCCCAAATGACTAAAGTGAAAAAAGAAAAAGAAACAGTGGCTATATTTAGCTCTCACGCAGAGATCAATGCGGGACAGAATAAACCCAGCATATTTAGGAGAGCCCTGAGGCTTCTCTAGTGCGTGAAGGATGCCTGATGCACATTTTGAAATTCAGTAAATAATGTTTTTCCACTGCTGTTAACAGGCTAAAGATAACTCACCTCCTCCCTATCTTTTTCTCGATGTTAGTCCTGGTAAGTATGTATTTGTTTTTAGGACTAGGACCTAACGGACCGATCCTTCTGAAAGCTGCTTCATTTAAACTTTCAACCACAGTCTACATGGTCACAATCCCACCAGACTTCATGTGTTCATGGACTACTGCAGCTACTATGTACGGAATCAATCATCCAGGAAGCAACGGTGAGTTTTCTGTATGCTGTTTGTTGCCCTAGTCATTATGAACATTTCACACGTAATTTATCAAATCTGGTAGTGAAAATTAACTGCCTTCGGAATGGATGAAGAAATGACTTGAAAGCTGATGACTTTGCACCAGATGGAACAGCACAGCAAGCTGTTTTCCTGTGACCACCTTTCTGCTTTCTCCTCCCCCAAAAGGTAGAAAGGTGATAGAGGGTTTGCCATCCCTCTTCCCTGACGTGTATCCTTCTTCCCCTATCCCATAAGAGAGTCAAAATTCCAAAGCAGACTGTGGTTGTCTTTAAAGGTTAGAAATGACACCAGGAAGACTCCAGCAGAGGCTTCTAGGATCCTACATCTCTTTGCAGTAATTTGAAGTAATGCCATGCTCTTGCTTGCTCTGCTGCTTGTAGGAACAGCAGATTTTACTGCAAAAGAAAGCAAAACCGGAGAGGTGGGGATGTTCACCAAAAAACACCTGCTAAAATTCACATTGGGCAGTGAACCAAATCAATAAATTATTCACACAGTTCTAGTTCCAGGACTTCCTTCTCAAATCTGGGAACAGTTTGATTTCGCTTGCCTGTTCCGCAGAATATTTTTGTTACATTTATCTCGCATAGGGTGGAAGATGCTTAAATAGAAGACTTATGTGTGATTCCTTGTTATGCATACGTAAAATACTTCGGCTATTGTTTGGTGGGAAAATAAGTGGTTGAACAGAAGTGAACCACCCTGTTCCTTGCCTGCATCTGTTCGGGAGGAGAAGGTTGACTGGCCATCTGGAAAGAGATGAGAGAGGACCTGCAGAGCCGCGAGCAGTGGAGCAGATGTCAGGGCCGTGCAGAGGGGCTGGGAGACCTCTAGCCTCCTGCTCCTGAGAAGTCTGTGCAGCTGGCATTAGAACCCTTAAAGCACCCTAGGACTGCCCAGCTGCTAAGAGTAGGCAGCCTCAAAGAAATGAAAATTCTTGGCTTATTAAGGGAATTTGTCACCGGAAATATAACCAAGAGAAATTTGTTTCCATGCTGTTATGGAAGGGAAGAGGTTGCTGGAGATAGCCATTGGGTTTGGCCTCAGTTGTTTGGAGCATTCTCACCAGGTATAGCCTGGGCCCTACGTCTCCTGATGTTTGCAAATGGTGAAGTCTATTTCATTACAATACACATTCTCTTTCAACAGTCAGAAACATTTCGTGACCCAACAGAAATCTACAGAAAATAAATACCAAAAAGATTTCTTTAAGGTACTTCAGGAAAATCATTGCGAAGATGTGTTTTGTGTTGATATTTTGGTAGGATAAACAGCTTCTTTTTTTGACAAATGATTGGAGAAACTATATGCCTACTGTGGAGATCTATAGGGTGAGTCAAGAAAGGTTGTTATTTGATCTTATAATTCTACTGATGTTGTTGCTTTTGCAATTTCAATTCAATTCATGCAAGTACTTGAAGTTTTGGATACAATTTGCTGCCAGTGATAAGACATATAGATTCCAAATATTTGCACACGTTCTGCTTCCTGCAGCCCTTCCAAGCCCAACCATCCCCAGAGAGGTGCCATGGGTTCGCTGCCCCTCTTTGCAGCAGCCTCTTTTCCCACTGCAGCTCTGGGTGAGCGTACTTGTGAATCCTATGAAGGAAGCTCAGCCATTTCTGCTAAAACTGAGCTTCCTTTTTTTCTGTCTTGTTCCATTTAAGCCATCAGAAAAATGCACTTTCCTGAAGTGCTAACTGTTATTTTCTTTAAAACTAGGTGTGTGGATACATTATTTTTCTGTGAAAATGTTTTAGACGTAGCACTGAATAAAACTGAATTTTACTTGAGCAATGAGAATTGGCACAGCATGCAGACAATTTGTGGTCAGGTCTAATATACTCTGAGCCATCTTTTTACGTATATCTGGTAGGGACAAAGGAGAAAGGTATTTTTCTGGAAGGTTAACTTTATGTTGCTGCTAAGCCTGCTGTTTGGCTTTTGTACAACCACTAAAAAAAATAGTAATACAAAAAAGGAATCTCATTTCTACTTGTGCGTTGTGATTAATGTGTTGGAAACTGACTCACAGCTTTCTGATATCAGCACAAAATGCCCCTTCATTTTCAACAGATGTTAGTTTTAGGCCCTTAGGATTTCACATCGGGAAAACAACTTCTGTAATTCTTTCAGACAAAAAGAAATGACCTGTTCTTAAATATTAAGTCAATTTGCTTCTAATATTGTTAAGAAGGGTAGAACATAACGTCTGCCTGCCCAGGTACTCATCTCTGTGGTCTGCTTTGCTATTTCTGAGTGACGTCTGTCAATTAGCCCTGGGCTGCCACTTTGGCTGACTCACAAAATGCCATTGCAGGGGAAAATACAAAAGCATTGTGGATAATGATATTGATGGGAACCGTGATCAAACAATAGTGTCTAGAAAATAAAGATGTACATTCAAATCCCCTTAGAAAAGTTTGGTAGAGGACACAGGAACTGGCTGACTACTTTTAGAGGAGAGGGACACATTTTGCTCTTGTGCATACCCTTGCAAAGTAATGTTTTCTTTTTCAGTACCTTCTAAAATTACTTTGACTGGGTGGCTGTTTGCAACTGCCTAATATTTCCACATTTTGAGTCTTTTTATTTCTTTTTTATTTTTATTTTTTGCATCCATTCCTCTTCTTTTGTTTGTCCTCAGTAAGGCACTTCCTTTTGTTCCAACTTCATATTCTTTTCCTCAGGAGAGATGTTATATCTGGTTTTATTTTCTTGTCTGTTGTTTTCCTGAGCTAATCTCTTTGTTTTCTTCTTGTTTCTTTTTGTTTTGTTACTGTCTTTTCTATTTAGGCTTGCCGTTATATGTATCTTCACTCACAAGCCTGCCTTTATCTCGTTTTCATGAGAAGAACCGCTCATTTTGGGTACAATTTTGAGACTGTGTCTATTCTTGCTTATATGTTTTTATTACCATGGCAAATCTTTTTACTTAATGGTATCTTGTTAACAGGAAGAGCATCTTGTTATCTTCGTTGCTGCATGTCCTGAGTGGGCTTAAGACTCCTCTGCTGAGTTTGCTCATGCATATTGTATCATCCTCTGCAAGCCGTAACTCGTGAGAGACGTGCAAGCCGACTTGTGGTAACCAGCCATAATGTCTCTCTCTGATTTTTCATTTGAAGTGTATGTCTTTGAATTATCTGCTGCAGAAATTGTGGTCAGACAGGGGTGGAAAATGTGCTTGTGCACTGAGTAGAGGAGTGTGACTGTCACGTGGACAAAATGCTGAGTCAGCCCTCAGAAGACATTCATAGAGTCATAGAATTAGGTTGGAAAAGACCTACAAGATCATCCAGTCCAAAATTCACAACATCATGCATGCTAATGACAGCTACCTCCTCAAATTTTAAGCATAAATCTAAAAACTTTCCTGAAGTTTCATTCAAAAATAAATCCTTTTTTATCTTAAAGCTGTAAACTTTCCAGTTTCCCTTTTTTCCTTCAACGACCTTTTTTTCTTAATTTTCTACTCTATGTCCATTTTCTGTTCTTAATTGTTTTCCTTTGTTCTTTTCAATTCTCAGCTCTAGTTACTTTCAAGAGGCAATCAAAGCTAGTGTTGAATAGCAAAGGACCCTAGGCCCCACTCTTTTGCCCTGCTGGGAGTGGTGAAGAAGCAGTGTAAATGAGCTTAAACCATGCATTCAAAATTATGAAACTCCTAATTTATAAAATAAGTAGTGCATGGAATGTTTTTTGTATGCTATTATTCTCTTCTCTGACCTAGTCTTGTGTATAGTGGATAAAACACTTGGTGTAAGCTCAGTCAAGCTATGATGCTTCTGATTTGTTAAGGATCTGTCTCAACGCATTTTCTTACATCTTGTATTGATCTCCATTTTTGTGATTTTTCTGTTGAATATTCAGTGAAAGCATCTTGATTGGCTTTTCTTGTCTGAATGCAACTGTGTAGTCTTTGAGAAACTTATATGACTCAGCTACCATGAATATCCATTTATATATAATATTTTTATTGATAAATATGATATGCACGTAATGCACTCCTATTTAATTATTGGCCACTTACAGAGTCCTTACTTTAAAATAGCTTCAATACTAGATTCATTGTATCTCTCCCTTCAGTGATTTTTTTATATTCCTCTTCCCACAAATATAAATCTAAGCTCTTAAGTATTTTGATAAATCAGGAACTGCAAACGAAATTATAGGGAATAATCATGCTAAGAAGGCTTTGATAAACTGTGCTTTTAAAGGAATTGTTGGAGGAAAAAAAAGCGTTCTTTGAGTTGCACAATGAACTACACGTGAACTTAACTTTACTGGAAGTTCATATGATTGTGCCCAGCACCATGTGAAATGGTTCATTCTGGCAGGGAAAATGAGCCTGTGCATCTTCATCTCTGGCTGCAAAGGAAAAAAAAAAAAAATGGTTTTCAGCTGCCTCTGATTGTGTTGGATATCGTTCACAATAATTTATTTTAGCCAGCAGATGCAGTGCATACATATCTATTGGAGCAGTGAGTACTGAGCTGGGTCTGGCATGAAGCAGCATCAGAAACTTGAGATTTTTATTGCAGAAGTTGAAGCTCACATCTAAAAGATGCCAAAATTGTTCTGGAATCTCATAACCGATCTCACATCTCAGTAGCTCTGAAAATGATGCCCTTAGTCACACAAGAACTTTTAAGGCTTTATTAATGTCGGTTGAAACTTCAGCATTTATGAAACTCATGGGAATATTGTAGTTGGTTTTGTGACCTAAGTTTTCCCCTTTACATTTTGTGTCACTGGTTATAGCAGCTCTTTGCTCTCTGCCCATTCTGCTGCTCAGCTCCTTGGTGTATGTATCAAAAGGACCCTGTTCCTCCAGGCCTCATTTCAGACCTGCTGGGCTTTGTCCAGGAGCTAGGCCCATTCCCTGAGGGACAGCCTGTCATATTTCAGGACTCATGTGTGATGTGTGAGGGAACAGCGATTTCTTGATGGGGAACTACTTGAGAATAATTTCCACAAATGAGCCACACTTCTGTTTGAGAAGAGTGCACGGAGGGGTGATCGCTCTGTACCACCAGGCCGTGCCCTCGGTGGGATGCGTCCAGGTTGCCAAGGTGGCACTGAAGAGCTGGAGATGCGCTGCCAACGCTTCAGAGAAGATGAGCAATGAGAGGAAATTGAGCTCCCCACGTTGATCAGCGGGCTGATGGGAGAGCTGCCATGGAAATGTGGGGAATGCATTGTTTTCATCCTTCTGTCACCTCCCTGGGCTTGACTCAGAGATGTCTGGGCTGCAGAGGTCTTCGGTCAGTGCTTTCGCACAGGATGTTCAGCAAATACTTTAAAATATAATTGCATTGTACTTTGTCCTCTGAACTCTTGCACGTCCCATTTGCACGTCTCATTTCCATTCTGTTTTGTTGCCAACGTGATTTATAAAGGTGCATTGGATTGTTTCCTTGTTTTTTAATTTGTGTCTGAAGCTGTAGCCATTGAGGACTCCTTCAGACCAAGGAGAAGCTGAAGTCTGGGAATGACCTGTCAGGAGGGAAAAGTGTTTTCTCATAAAGCCAACAGGTAGAGGGTCCCGTCAGAATGATTGCTCCTTCAGAAAAATCCATTAATTAACACTTGTCATCTGTGACAGTCACAGGTAATTCTCACACTGACAGGTCTTTGCGTGCGACAAATGGATTCCCGTTATTCCTTTGACAACTGGACCATGAAATCTAATTTTGCCAGGACAGTAAATGGTATCACTGTTTATGCCAGCTTTTGAAATTCATCAAAATGAGCAGAATGTTCCTGCAAATGGAGGAGGAAGAAGCTGCAGTGCACAAGGAGCACAGGATCGCTCCTCTCAGGACAAAGAGCATATCTCTGACAAATAGCAACAAGTAATCACAAACAGTAAATTGGTTTCACTGGATGAGGTTTGAGGTCACAACAGAAAAAATCCCGAAACTAAACCCAAACCCAATAATTCCACAACAATTTTACTGATGGCTTTTTAGCCACGAGGACTTAATAAATTAATGAATGCTCGAAAAACAACGGAAAACAATATCCAACTTTCAGTCCCTCTCTACTTATTGTTGGTGCAGCCTCATCTTGAATATTGTATGCCATTCTGGTCTCCACAACGTAAGAAATGATGTTAAGTTCCATGAAAGCGTATAGAAAAGGGCAACAGTGCTGTTTAAAGAACAGGAAGACATATGCTATGAGGAGAGGCTCAGGATGCTGGGGTTGTCTAGCATGTGGATAACGCCCTCATTAATGTACTTTAACCTTCGGTTAGCACTGAGGAATTCTTGCAGTTGGAATGGATGATCTTTGAAGGTCCCTTTGTCCCTTCCAACTGAAGCATTCTATTCTATTTTGTGAAGTATTTAGTATTCTTAGATGTGGACAGGCAAGGAGGTTTTATGCAGGTATGGAATTAGCAGTGGTAAAAGTAGAAATTCAAGAAAAATAAATTGTAGTTGGCAAGAAGATAAGATTTGTGTCTTAAACCACATATATAGCAGACGCGATCTTCTCAGACGCTACAATTGCAAACATCCCAGCGACTACTGAGAAAATTCACAGCCTGTTGAAGCTAATGAAATCTTTGTTCTTGGTTTTAGAGAGGCTGGGATTCGCTCTCTGAAGTGTATGCTTTTGTACTAGACTTGGGAGAGCTTTAGGACATTCAGAAATAACTCTGCTCCAGTCCGTGCAGTCTTCCCAAGACATAATTATCTTTTTTTGCTTCATCAGCACTGAGTTTTTCCCTGAGATAACCTGGTCAGATGTGTTTTGGAATACCTCCAATTCTCATTTCAATGTATAACGTGCAACTGAGCATATGCTTTTGAATCTCTTGAAGAACAAACATAGCACAAGGGCTGAAATAACGCACAAGCACACGTGTTAACTACACTTATGGAAATGGAACAGGCATGAGCTCCTTTGCACCGATGACATTGCTTTTCTGCACGATTTTGTATTTCAAGATGTGTGATGTAAGCAACTGACATTAATAACTTCAGGATATTACATGATTATTCTGTAAACAGAGATAATATTTACTCTAAAAGGTGAGATCTAATTTGTAGCAGAGCTCTCCTGAGGATTTTTCTGAAGGAAGAATGTTGAGGCTTATCCTAACTATTAAGAAGGGAGTGAAAATGGTGCAGTGGGATGAAAACATTCTTCGAATACAACTGTAAAGTGACTATGTGCTACATGACTTCTCTGTATCTGATTCTATTCTCCTTCCTCACCTATTTCTTGGTGTGCATATCTACACTGGTGCCTTTCAGAAAGGTGTTCTGATTCTACATGGTGCTTCTGAAAAAACTAATGGTACGGCAGTATGTTACTCCTACAAGACAGCTGATGCCAGATTTGATATATTTTTCTACTTTATCAGTAAATACCAATGCTATCTCTTGCGCCTACCATCATAGATATCAGCAGTTCCTGTAATACGTGGTTTCACTATTCCTTTCCTTGATTATTTCTACAACTTTCCAGTTTTGCCAGTGTTAACTTTTATCGCATTCCGTAAGATAGCAACTTTGCAGTATATATTTTAGAATTTCCTAGTGCTGAGGTTGTAGTAGCATACTTGTATGTGTCAGGCATCAGTGTACTGCTCCCTTCCTTGATTGATATACTTTTATCTCTTGTAATCTGTTGTATCTTGCTTACTTTCTCTCCCTCTCTGTTTTCATGAACATGAAAGTCTGGCTACTGCTCTCCCATAAAAATACTTTATGTATCAATCAATGTTATGTGTGGATTTGGTAGTGTGTGATGATGTTCAGAGAATGTTTAAAACTGCTTAAAAGTTTGTTCCAACCTACAGCCCACAGATATCCATTACCCCCATTTATATCTGTGTGTGGTGTGTTATTGATTTACAGTGCTCTATCTGAGGAACATAAGGGCTCAAGTTACTCCATAGTATTTTTGGAAGAATTTCCCTTAATCCAACTTTTATTTGTGTGTATTCCCCTTATGTTTGCACTTGTTATTGCTGTTTTATTCTTTTGTTGTTTTTTCTCTTGTTAAGTTGTAATCTTCTTTATTTTACTAGAAAGGTGGGTAATTTTTCTTGCCTTTATATGAGAGATGTGTGCGAATTAAAAATATATATATATATATATTTATATATATTAGCCAAAAATAGAATATTGCACTTGCCCCAACCTGTTTTTCATTTTGCCATCTGCAAGCCTTTTAAAATATCTGTACTGTGGGAAGAAGGCATTCATTTTGCAAAGGCAGTTTTTCAATTAATCTTCTTGATCAAACTTAGCTCTTCAGGACTTTGCTGTCTCAGAAAAGAAAGAGACTGTATTGAAAATCATACTCTTCTGAAATTCTAGAAATACCTATTACTCATATCATGCAAAGTTTTCCAATATATTTCTGAAATTCACACTAAGCCCTGACATAAGTTTTAAGGCTTTTTTGAGATAGGGTGTTGTGATTTATCTTAGAGGTAAAGCAACCAGGTAAGAACAAAGCAGAAGGGACTCATGTAATCCTTTTTTCCTTTCTTGCATTTGTTTGTAGCATTCAACCAAGCTTCCAGGTGTTCTCTGCATCACATCAAAGATGTCTAAAAATATACCAATTAAGAGAGTGTTAAAAACCAGAAGATACTAGGAATTCACTGATTATTCTTCTGTATGATGAAGGTCTCTGAGAGAGAGCCAGTAGTTTTGTTCTGGAGAATGTGGATTTGAAGATGTTTTTAGCAAACTGAGGGAGAATGGGTAACAGTAGAAGTATAAATAAACAGATTTTATAGAATTAATCATGTTTATCTAACAAAATGGGAAAAAGATGTTGGGTAGATACAGAAGAGCTGGATGACATGGTAGGAGGATAAAAGGGAAAGCAACTGCTGCTAGTAACAAGTTCTTGTATGTTGGAAGAAATGATTTGAAACATGTGGTCACTTTAATAAGGTTGTCATACAGTTGATGAATTTGGAAAGGAAAAATGGCCCGGCAGTGTTGGATGCACAACAAAGTAAGGATTTTTGCCTATTTTAATGCTGTTTAGGAAAACTAACAATGTTTAGACAGTTTGGAGAAAGGAAATAGTACTTCCATTATTATAGTATAATTTGTGAATCAATGGCGGACTATTTTCAAATCAGAAATGATTAAGAAAGATGATACTTGTATTTTGGTGGTATTTGTGGTAAAGAAGAATAGAAATTTCTCATTCTTGCTACGTCATATAATTCAGGAGTCATTGGAGACCCCATCTGAACAGTAGCAAGAGTAAAATCAATTTAAGGATATATTTGTGCTATGACAGTGGGAAATGTAACAGATTTAGGTCAGAAACAAATTCATAATCCTACTGTCTAAAACCTACTCTCAAATCTAGGACAGACAATCATTCTCAGGAGCACATGCAACATCACAGATGGTCAGTGAAAGGTTCTGTTCTTTCACTTTTGTAGCCTCTGCCATCTCTTCCAGGTGTTGTCATGACCTCCTTCCTTGCACGCTTTTCCTCCATTTGCACAACAGGTCCTTCTGAAATCCCGTCACATAAGATGCTAGTTGGCTTGATCTTCTCTATGAAGATGTAAGATTGTCTGCTATTGTGAGTGTCCCTATTTCTTACAAGCCTTGATTTCAGACTTCCCCCAAAAGGTATTTTTTGTTTTGATGACAATGCAATGATACCAAGTTTCTTGAGCTGCAGCAGACAGTCCTGTTCTTTTGTCCTGTGATGGCAGTATGTACTGAGGTAAAATTGCTCCTCCAGTGAGCAGGTGAAAATAAAAAGAAATGAAGAGATACTGAGATTTCTGAAAACTTGCTAACAGCTATGGGGTTAAATTTTCCTTATGATCTTGCTCACCAGATCCTTAGACTTAATAATCAATAAGAGTCATGGCTTATGTCTTAGTATTTTCTTGACTACTTTCTAGTATTTCAGAACTGCAATTTCTCATACTGAATTTTAATTTTTTTTTTAAGTCATGTATCGAATGGTTGGGGTGATCATAGCTATTTGAGATCAGCCCTTGAAAGAAATTGGGTTTAAATTCCACATGAAAAATGTTTTCCTGATATCCTGCAACTTGAGATCTTCTAATATATCCAACTGCTATTTTTAGGCTCTTCTCAAAGACTTTAGGATTCATCCTAGAATATCCAAAGGGATTTGAAAAGCAAATAGAGAAAATTCTAGAATATACTTCATAAATGTAAAGTAAAAGCATCCTTCAAACCAAAGAGCTAATCTGTCATTATCAGAATAAACTACATTTGATGCACTTTGGATAACATTTCATCCACAGCTCTTGATCGTTACTTGTCTTTGTTATTAATTTTGACTGGGTTGAGTGGATAATCTTTAGTTGTGGCTCCACACACTTCCTGGCACCATTCCTAAAGGGGTAGTTATTATAAATATCTGAATGTTACTTGGATAGTTAGTATTAGTTGCTTTATTAAAAAAAATATATATATTATTGTTGCAGAATCAACTTCCTTTAAATCTATGTAAAGGGCAACAGCTGCATTTTAAAACTTCTGCCACTGCTTATTTTCCCCTTTGCCTCTTGTCATACCATTTCTTACCAACCAAATTTAAATGTCTTTATATTAATCTATTATTATACATCAAAATATTCATAGTATTGTTCTACATTCTGGCAAATTGCTTTGGATTGTGAGTCAGCATGTAGGGTTAGGAATATGGGTATTGAATCAGGGAGCTCGGATCATGCTGTTTTAGTAACTAAGTCTTCCTTCATAATTGCAGCTTTTAAGAGAAATAATGAAACAGTTAATGTTAATCAGCTTTCATGGGCCCCATGGCCATCCTGACATTCAGAGGCACATGCATGCACGTAATATAGAACCGAACCCTTGTGTTATCTTTCAAAAGGTATTTGTCTGATTTCTTTCATTGAGTCTTTGCCTCCTACTCGAAAACATCCTGCGTTTCAGGAAGAACGTCGAATTGTAGAATCAATTTTATTCTAATATCTCTTCCCCGTTATTATTATTATTTGTAGCTAAATCAACTGACCGCTCTATATTTAGCAGAATGCCTTGCTTCTGAACTGGTAAAACAAATTTGTCTGGGCTTTCAACAGCGCTCAGTAGTGATGAAAAAAGATGCCTTGAATGCAAATTTTTTTCTTTTGTAAGTACGCTCTGTCTTTATAATCTCTTGAAAGTTTCTATAAATACAGTTATGCACAACACAAGGCAACCAGAAGAAAGCATAAAGCTTTTACATGTATTTTACAGTCATACACATGTTGTTAAAAAAAAAAACTTATTTAAAAATGTGGATTACCCATTTATTTATGTGTGTAATTCTCAAAAAGACAGAAAAGCAGAGACTACAAGGGATTGTCATTTAGATCTGGACTGTCAGCAGTCTGAGACGAACCCAAAGGATGAAGACAAATATGCAGCTGCATAAAGGTAAGTGTTTTGACCTCTTCATGTGTCAGTCATTCATCCTCTCTACAGTACAGCAGCATACCTGACAAAATACTGAGTTCTATTGTTCTATGAGGTTACTTGCAGATGCTCCTAAATAGCCCTTGCTGCTGCAGCTGCCAAGCCTCACCCTACGGAGCATACTCTGACTCAGTAACTTGTCCCTTTCACAGGGGGCACAAAAGGAAGGCAGCAGTTCATCTTTATGGAAGGGTAGAACACAGAATGGAAATCCTCAGAGTCTGTTGTGTTAGTTACTGGGGGAACTGTGCCATGCCTGATTTGCATAAAATCTGAAATCAGAGTAGGAAGGATAAGCATTCTGGAATATCTGCTTAACTGTGCAGTTCCAGATCTCCTCTGGGAGTAAAAACCGCATTCAATCTGGGAAATATGGGAAAATAGCCCCCTAGATGTTCAGCCCTGTATCGTGACATTCTCATCTGTAAAGATTAAGGGGTGCTTCTTGCCTCCTGTGGGCAAAGCTGTCCTGAAACCCTAATAGAATAACGGTATTTTGAATAGCTAAGTTTGGGGACACAAATTAGAAACGTGGACAGAAGTTAATCATTTTTACTATTATGATTTTTCCTTATCTCCGCCAAGGTTCCCTTTTGATAGCTGTCCCTGTATTATTTTCTAACATTGTTTAAAAAGTTTGTGTCCTGGTCTGTGTGACTGTGTATGCCCTTTGAGGTCATTTCTCCTTGGTGGTTTTGATGTTTCAGGAATTTGACCTTTCTGAGTATAAGAACGCATCATCTGAATTAGATAATGTTTTTTTAATCCTCTCAGGCAGGTTGCAGAAGCCTCTTCAATTGGCAGAAGAGATCAGGATGGACAAATTTTAGCTGGGGGTACTGGTGCAATTTCTGTAATGGGGGTGAAGGGGGAAATAAATAGCATCCTTGCTTGTCCTCTGGCAACATCAACAAATGATGTTTGCATTTCCTACATCACAGAAGACTCAGAAGAAGAATTTTGATTAAGTAAGAACTGCTTATCACGTGAGACTCCTCACAGCTCTTGAGAAACTTGTTTAAAACTTCTCAGGTTCTTTAGTCATTGGATTACATCTACTGGTAGAGATGGAGTGTTTTTTTTTTTCCTAAATAGTACAAATGTTATTTATTATTGCTTTTAAATCGTGTGCATTATTATCATCACATAATTCTTTCAAAACCAGCTTGATTTTTTGCTTCCATGATTTTTTTTGGTGCAGTTTTCACTGAAAAGATTCCCCAGACAGTCATTTTGTAGGTAGATGATGACAGTCAGGACTTCTGCTTGAAGGCCAACTGCTGCTTTAGTTCCGGCAGTTCTCTTGAACACATTGGATGGCTGCCACCAGCCATAATGTCCCTGTTCAGATGTTCACTTTCAGTGTATGAATCTGCCACATTTTCTCAAAACCTGCAACCTACAAACTCATTTCTTGTCTGCGGATTTCAAGGGATTTAAAATACAAAAGCATGTGAGTTATTTATGTGCATTTACTCTTATGTGACGAAGACCTGAGATTATAAACTCTTCCGAACAGCAGTTTAATTTTCTATTAGTGATGAAAAACCATTTCCATTCTTTAAAATGTCCAGAAAAGTGTAATCAAATCCTACAAGTGGCCTTGCAAGAGACAGCATTGTGCTGGAAAGAAATGAGGAGAAAAACCATTGGCCAACCACTGAATGGTGCCTCAAGGGCCTGTGCTGCACTCGCTGTCATTTGCAATGATGTTTCCATACTTTTCTCACTGTGAAAGGGAGCTCTGAGAGTATTTTCATCTTTTCCAATTCCTGAGCACAGAGAGAGATTACCACAATCCTTTAAAAGGCAGTGTTTTTCCTTGCGCTTCTGCGTGTTCTCTATATGCTCCCATGTAAAAAGATTTTATGTTTTACCATAGATCAGAACAGTGCAGAAACAGTACATTTAATTTGTTTCATTGAGCTGTTTTAAAGAACTGGTGCTTTTATAGGACTTGCAGATGAGATAAACAACAAGCATAAATTAGAATTCTTGCTTGCAAGAATAAGGTATTGTCTGTAAACAGTCTGTCTATTGGTTGGAGTAATGTATTTGCATATATAATGCATGAAAAATGACTGTTTAGCTGTTTTCCTCCCACCTACTTGAATCACAAAACCAGATTGAATTGCAGTGCATGCCTGAATATAAAAATAAAAATATGGAGCAGTTAAAGTAATTAGAGCTATTGTTTTGAGTGGATGGAGAAACAGTTGTGACTATTGCATAGGTATTCATACATAACAATATTAAATTAATGATAGCCTACTTTCTTATGTAATGTTCTGTTTGTGGTTCTGAATCTACTGCTATAAATCATGCAAGATCAGGATCTTCCTTCAGCTGAGCTGAGATACACTGGAGTAATTTTTGCTAGGCCGCAAGATTAGGAATTTGCTTTTGCCAAAACGCACCTGGTTTACATGCTTGCCTTCACTCCAAGTGGGAAATGGCAAGAGGAAAGCATCATAATCATGGGAGCTGTGCTTAGTTATTTGCACAGAGACCATACCCTTATTGAAAAACATGACTATTGCCAACTGCAGAAACAGCGCAGTGAGTTGGAAGCAATGGAAAGACGTGATCAGCAAAAAAAAAAAAAAAAAAAAAAGGCAAGATTTTGTGGAAATAAAAAAATTTAAAGATTGAATTCCAAGTACTTCCTCCTGTTGCAACAGTCAGAAGGAAGTCATGGGATTAAGCGAGAAGTGTAAGACTACTGCCATGGAATCATCTGAGGGCTTTGTTCAAATACAAGGCTATAAAAGAAAAAACTGAATAGGCTCACAGAAATAAGGACTCCTATTGCAGAAACTTAAAAAAAAAAAAAAAAAAAAGGTTATTTTTCAGTATGGGCCCTTCTAGCCATGAAGCAATGCAACTTCCCATTTCCAGAAGAAGACTGATGCAGTGCTCCTGGCTACCTGAGTGCCACTCCTACTGGCAGAAGAAACAAAGATGCTACGCCTACGTTATGCTCCCCTGTTCCTGTGGATAGCCAATGGAAGAAGACTTGAAGGTGAGGGATTCCCTTGTTGAAAGGGTGATCATTTGAGCTCCCAGAAGCTTTTGTTAAAATGCGTGAAGCTCTTTCAGGACATTCACTGCGAATGTTTACTGTCTTCGACCTATATCATGAGCCGTTCTTCAGAAAGAGATAAGAAATGACTATGCTTGCAACAAAACAGAAGAGCTCTCAGTTACCGTAAAGGACCCTTTTGTCTCCTTTGTGCACCCTAACAATGGCAAACTTCTCATTCTGGGATGGTGTAACAGAGATAGTAGATGTAGAGGTGGGGAGCTCACTCTGATCACTGCAATTATTGTTCACTGAACGTTGCTATTCGCTCATGCTGTGTGTATGACTGTGACCTTCCCTATATTTATATTCCTTTGTTTTGGCCAGATTTGGTGCTGAAAGCCCTCTGTTGTGCAAGAGGATTGACCTGGCTCTGGGATTTTGACATCCCTCAAACCCTCTTTTGTCTTTTGAATAAAATAATAGAGGAGAGGATTTGGGTGCTGGAAGAAGCTCTGAAAGCAAAGGTGAGGATCTCACTTTTAGTCACAGAAATAATGAATTTTATTTGTCTTTTTCAATCAGGTCTTCACATTTCGTTTTGGATCAAGCAAAGTAATGTAGTCTATTGGCAGACTGTATATTGTAAGTTGTATTTCCCCGTATCCTTGTATTTCTTTATGCACTTCATATGACTTTCAAGAGGAAAGAGTTGCAGAAAAAAAAGCTCTTAACTGCAGCTTTCACTGAAGTTAATGTCTTTGTACTCTGCTCAGTTTCGGATTTACTGCATTTCCAGCACTTTGTAAATAGAACCCCCTATTGTAGAAAAATCGTACTTTTGATAGTATAGCTATTTCCCATGTTAGCTCTAGCTTGTTGCCTCAAAAATAAAAGCCATGTATTAATCTAAAGAGCAAATGTGAAGCTTTTGGGGTCCCCTTCAGCTGCTGTGTAAGAAGTAAGCTTATTGCTACACAGAACTTAAAGGAGAAGTAATAGGAAAAGTCTGAATTATCAGGAACTTGAGGAAATCTGACATAGATTTCTGTGTGATTTTCTCGTATCTCAAGTGAAAAGCCAGATTGATTTGCAGAAAACTAGGTAGGGGTAACTTAAGAAGAAATGAGTATTTAGATCCTCTCTATTCCAAAACATACAGGTTGTAAAGTTCAAGCTACTTCATGGTATGTTGTTGGCTATGACTGGATGCAGACAACGCATGGGAAGAAAGGTGTCAGTTCCTCTGATACAATAGCTTACTGTAATCACAAACCCTAATGGGAAAAAGCTCCAAAGCTACAAAAGTGCCCACATTTGGACTCCATTTCACAGCGACTGGGTAAGAGCACTCCCATACCAGGAGCTAGAGGATAATCCAGGGTGGTTCAAACAGAAGCTGTACTGGAGTTCTTCATTGCTAAATGGACACAAACATGTATGAAATCCTATGGACTTCTGGTCTTAAGGATCTTTTTTTTTTCCACATGTCCATTTTTTACCTCACCAGGATTCTTTATAGGCTTTCTTTTCTCCTTAGTAATCACTTGGGTTGAAATGAGTCAATGTGTTCACAAAACGTAAGGGTGGGGGCAAGAGCACCCACAGTCAGTGTGGTATGATATAAGCAGACTAGTTACAAAAGCGTGCACATTGAGGAAAAGGGCTGGGAAATGGCTGCAAAACTTAACAGATGCTCCTCTTAGACCAAAAAATAGATTGTAGGCCAGCTCTCAAAGATTACCACGTACAGTGGATACGTGGTCAACTGCGGAAACAACAACCTCTACATGATGCATAAAGGGATTTTGCAATTAAGAAGATAAAAGGCTGAAATAATGGAACCAGGCAGATGTTAGTCATTGCTAAAATCTCTGGTCGTTGGGTGCTCCGGTGATGAGGATATAAAATATGAAAATATTGATGCACTTTAATGAACTGATTTCTAAGAAGAACTTTTGCAAATTTAATCCTAAATCTGGATACATGAGGGTTTAGAGGGAGCACAGGAGGAAAGGAGCCAGGAAGCTTCTTAAGCTGTTTGTTCCCATGTGAGTGATCAGCAGCTTTGGAAAGAACTTCTTTCCAAAACAAAGCAGTGCTGCCTTGTGAATTCAGAATACAGCAAAGATTTTAGTATTTATATTCCTTTTTTTTTTTTTCCAGAAATTTCTACTCAAACAAAATATCGAGGACAAAAACGTACCACTGAGGACTTCAGGTACAATGCACAATTACAATTAACTTTCTTTATGGGAAATAATATGAGTAATGCATCATTGCTGACTAGCACAGCCAAAGTTTATAGTGGTTTCATTTTCAGCCATTAATAAGCAAGCTACTTATTAACAGTCATTACTGAGAAATGTATTGGATATTATATTATTGAGTTATTATTGCCTTATATTATTGAGCTGTTACTTGGAATACACAGCATGCTAAATGTGGTATTTAATTCTAAATTACTGCTTCATTCCTCCATGTTCTGAAGACACAGTCCAATATCTCATAGCATGATTTTTTTTTTATAGCTTACACTTCAGTTTTCCACAGCACATTTCTGATAACTCTTTTTCCACTGGACCTGCGTTAACTCTTTCGCTCCAAATTACTGTTTTGGAGACAAGTGTAAGAACTAAAAATGGGAAGGTGACAGCTTGATGTTTCTTAAAATGATGTGCAATGCTTGGAGGAATCCTGTGCTAGGAACCTTCATGAAAGTGTCTGAAACAGTTTTTTTGCATAGGAAAACTGTAGAATTTAATAGCTGTTTCTCTTCTGGGTCGTGAGTGATATTAGTGCACATGAGCCTTTTGTGGAATGACAAACTGATTGCCTATTCACTCGTAATAGCATGATTTTAAGTTGCTATAAAATTTGCTGTTAATATTTTACTATTTGTATAAATATATATCAACCCGTAATTATGGTATTTCCATTTCAGATTAGGTTAATGCAAAATTCTGCTTCGCAGTCAATAGGATACTAAACGCCATTAGGTTTCAGATTTTGGTTCAATTTGGGTGTAAGTAAAACTCATTGTAAGTGGGCCACAGAATGAATGCCTGGAACACAGGCAGCAAATTTCATCCATGCAGTCTTTGCAACACAGGAAATTTACTCCAGCATGGGGAGATATTAAATTTTTGAGCTTAAAAATTGATTACATATCTGCATGAGGGAATATTAAATTCAGTATACCATCTGAAGGCCGAGGCTCTCAGCAGCTGTGAAAATCACTATAATATGACTGCTGTTCAGTTGCTTATGTTAAATGCGTTTATGGTCTTGGTCCAGTTCTTAGCTCTTGATGGGAGCCTGGGTCACTAAACCACATGTCATATCTGCGCCTTTTATCTTGTTCATTTCAGCAAGGAGGAATGCATATGGAAAAGGAATTAAGGTTCTTACATAGGAAGCTGGCATGACCAGCAACAAATCTGATACGCATCTGCTGTGATGTGTGGTTTAAATTGCCTTCCCTGGGGAGTCAAGTTAAGCTACTAATCTCACCCCAGTACACATACTGCATTTTCAAGGTCTAGGATCCAAGTAGGAAGAGTGTTGGGGGCAGCAGGAGCGTGGAGGAGGAGTTGGTGGAGCTCAGACCTCTGCAGTCTTCATGCATCTGCTCCTAAGTGACTACAAAGATGAGGTCACTGAAGGAGCAAAAAGGAATAAAAAGAAGGTAGGAAAGGAGATGTCTCTCAGCATAAAAGTTGCAGGAGAGAGATGACTTCTTTTACTGTTGTAAAATTCCCTGGATGCCTGAGTGACCTCGCTTCTTAGCCACAGAAATCTCAGGGATCTCTGGAAGGGATATTCTTCTAAACTGAAGCACCAAACTGTGAGATGCTAAAAATTTATTTCCTTTCCAGTTCCTTCTTTAACATCAAGATTTATGGCTGTGCCTTGGGTAAATTAACTATGGTTGAGGTATTCTCTGCTCTCTGGTATTCTGCACCACCTCTATGGGAGGTCTATTTCTTAAAAATATGAGAGATTCTGAGAACAAGTAAGATTTTTATTGGCTTTTCCTTTTCCTATGAGTGTGTCTCTGCAGTTCTCTTTTTTGCATGGGTGTATCTCTGCTCTTCAGGGTCTGCTTCCCTTTCATGCCAAGGACATAGATATGTAGCATACTGCCCTATCCCTGCAAGGGGACTGGACTCTGCCATTCTAAATGCAGAGTTGTCACCCTGTTTATTGTACAGTCTTGGCAGCAATCTGGGACAATTTCTGTCGGGCCCTACAAAGGCCTGTCCCCAGGTGGTGCAGCCTAGCCCTCAGATAAGAAAAAATGTAGAATACCCCAAAGATGTTCAGGAACATCTTCTCAGCAATTTTCCGCCTTTCTCCAAACCCCTTTATGCTTTGTATGCACTTTAATACATAAGCTAACACTGCTTTTCCCCTCCAGACAAACTGAGCTCCTTTTTTTTTTTTTTTTTCCAAGGTAGGCTCTTAGAAGTTGCCTTGTTTTGATATTCTTTACATAATAAATATCCCTATATGCTAATGCCACAACACTTCAACGGAAATGAACTGCTGGTGCATGAAAGGCTGCTACTGGCAGTGTAGTGCCACTCACAGAAGCTCCTTTTCTTTTGAGAAGGCTCAATTACCTTCCTGAAACCACTGGGACATCACAGGGATAATACTCCCTTTCAGAAATCTCTCTCTTCAAGACTCCTGCTGATGGAAGCCCTGTGTTGCTGAAAGGTGGCAATTAATCCTTAAACAAAGATGTCTTGCTTGTCATAGGTTCCTGCTGGTCTCCAGTTGCACAAGAGCCATTTCTATCTGCTCAAATCTGACTTTCTTATGTTATTGTCTACTCCTATCTTAGAAACATCTGACACACATTTTCTTCCAAATAGGAATTTTTTTTTTCATTTTACCATTACAGCAGCTGTAGGAGGTGTTTTTCATTTTATAACCACGTCCCTGGGGATAAAGAGCTAATAGCAAGACTAAATTCCCAAAGCAATTTTCTTTGATATCCACACCCTCTCCATGTTCTATTGGTATGATCAGAAGTTAGAGATGGGTGAAAGCTATTCAGTTACAAGTTCATCTCCTGTCAGTGCAAAAGTTGTTCTCTATAGCTTATTTCCAGTGTTTTGACCACTCTGTAATATCAAATTTTATTATAGCTGCCTGTTAAGAGATTTTTCTGCTGTTCTTCAGCCTAAATTTTTCTTTGTCCTTGTATCATCTTTTTTTTTATTATTATTCTCACCTTATTTCTGCTTTCCTGAAGTACGAAAGTAGAGAATCAAATGCCAATAATACAGAAAATAATATTTCCTGGACAGAAGATAACTAGCTGTGAAAGTCTCATGTAGTTACTATAAAGTTTGCAAAGTTATGTTTCTAAATCCTATGACAAAACAAATTTCTTCCTAGATATGAAATGAAGACTGCTAGAACTGTAGACTTATGATCCTGCTGGCCCTTGAATCTGAGCCGCTGTGTGTGGCTGAGCAATGTGAGGCAAATCAATTGGACAAATGTTGGCAACTTCATGGGTTTTGTAGAGTTTGCTTTCTGTTTGTGAAAGGTCATCATTTGTGGCCCTCTTCTAATTGGGACAAAAGCAGTGTTACAGTATAAAAATGAGAGGTAGTGGAGAAATTCAGACAATTCTTGCCCCTTTCAATGGCATTTGTAAGATAAGTAGATCTCCATCCCAAGTGTAAGACAGGACAGGTCCTTATCATGCTGAAAGCTTTCTGATGCTTTTGGAAAATAAAGTTGTGGAATACGACCTCAGCCGTGAGCCCTCCAGATGATTCCCTCCAAGAAGGATTAGAGCTTCCTTCCAAAAAGAAGGGGAGAGCAGAAGCACTTTCAGGAAGCTGAAAAGCCAAACCTTGTCTGTGGACAATATAGTGGAGATGTGGGTGAAATAGGAGGTGAAGAGGTTAATAAGGAGTGAGAGATGAAGGAGTAAGACATCAAAGCATGAGAAAAAAGTCTGTCTGTAAGTCTGTCTGTCCTTTTCAGTCCTTTGGTTCAGATTTGCTAGCTCTGGTTGGTCTACCACTTTTTTTAACAAATATATTCATAGCAATTTACTTAACACTTCTGTTTGCTTTATAAAACAAAAGTACATCAAGGCTAAATATAAGCATATCTCCGGGTCTTTTGTTCTCCTTTACAAAGGCTGTAGCTAAGTTTGTTCACTACCTTGCACCTTGAGAGACTAATTACACGTGTCAGGTGAGGTGTGGATTGCCACCATCAGAGGAGAGCTTTGTTTGAAGCCTTACACCTTCCTCCACAGGCTGGAAAAACAACAGAGGTGCAAGAACTACCTATCTGCTGGTATATTTATTTGGAAAGCTTTCTAATTAAATAATGAGAGCAAAAAAATGCACTGGGGATGCGCTCCTTGCTTTTGATGTGGTGCTTTCATAAGGTTGGTCAACTCAGTTAATGGTTCCTGTTCCAACCCACCCCTGTGGAGTGAGGTCAAGTAGTCATACAGCATTCACTCAAGGCAAGCTCAGCTCAGTAGGAGTTGTGATGCTCCTTTTCACCCTAGCACAGGGTGTGGTAGAAAGACACTGGCTCACACGTTCTTTTGCAAGGACCTTGTTTTTAAGAACTCTTTATTTCTGTCTGCACTTCAGCATAAATAATAACAAAGGTGATCCTGTATAAGACGTTTCCCTTGGATCATAACAAGCAGCACTACAGAAGCAGGAAATAACAAAACATACCATTGTTTGTAGAGAAAAGGAGCAAAGTTTTGAGACTTGAGAAAATATTGGGGCCATTTGTGTGTGAATCCTTTACCAGGGATTGGGTATAAGCCTTTAGGAAATGCATGTTGTAGTGAACAGGTTCAGAAGTGATGGTAGTTACAGAGCTGCAATGATTTCGTCTTTGTGCAACGAATACTGTAAATGCAAATTGCCATTATAAGATGCAGTAATCATGGTTTCCAGGAGTTATTCATTCTCGTTTTATCCCGTTGTTTATACTCAAGCAAGAACTGTAACAATGTAAAAATACATAGATCATTCTTCTCCAGCACTCTCTAATACACTCAGTAATTCAAACTGGTTTTAAATGGCTTCGTAAATTCTGTTTCATTTTGTTATTTTTGGATTTATTACTGCTTTAGTTCATAAAACTGCCGGATTCCAAAATCTAAATTGCGGTCCCTCTATTTTTCTTTACTACAATAAGTTGTACATAAGTATTCTTGATTACTTTCCTTTAGTTCCTCGTGAAATAATAAAGTAACAGTTTTTTATGCTCTATTTAAATGTTGAGTGCCAGCCAAGATCCTTCTCTCCCTGTTTTAGCATCCATTTAAAGTGAGTTTTCTAATCAGCTCTGCCCTCCACATCATGAAGCCTCTCTTCAGTATCTTTGCTGATAACTCCTGAGATTTTCAGGCTGGGAAATGATTGGTCATGCTTCCCTAGTTACGTTTTCCCCAAGAATCTAGCCCTTAGGAAATTTGTGCTCTGAGTTCCTGCTCCCTCATCTCGAGAAATATATAGATTTCGTGAGCAGATGGTTACATGTAATTTCAAAGGTCGGCATTCAAGAAGGTTTGAGAGCTTTCTCTGAATATTTTGATATTCTACAACTTCATTCACCTCTGTTTTTGGTAAATTAATTTAATTGTTCTGAAACTCTATGAATGGTGTCTCTTAATTTTCAGTAACAGGCCTGCAAGGACAGCATTCCATTTTAAATGCAAATATTAGTTTGAAACGAGACTTCAAAAGGTTTTGGGTAACCAGCCAACCTATGTTTTCAGTACATAATGAGAAAGATTTGCATGCTTAAGACAAGGCTGTAGTAAGCAGATAGATTCTTGCACGCATGTGCACATACAAATGTATACAAATACGCCTGTGCACTTGCATGTAGCCCGTGAACTTTTCCAGATGAATTTGCACTTTTAATAGAGGGTGCTTCTGCCCACAGCTCTACAAAGCCCTTTTCACCCCTCTTGGGGCTTCTTGTGATCCCAGTGTTTGCTCCTCTGGCAGTGCTCAGCAGAGGCGGTGCTGCGCAGCATCTCCAGTTCAAGTCATACGAGGTTAAAATAAGGCAGAGTGACTCTGGAAATCAGAATGTGAGCGTGATGGCTCAAAGGAAGAGGGGAAAAAATGTAGAACTCGTACTAACCCCACTCAAAAGTGCGGTAAGTTGATGGGAAAATAAATTCACCCTCAAAAATCTTCTCGCAAGATGAATTTCAGAGAAATTTAAATCAAGCAAATTGAAAGCTAAAATGCACCTCCGTGCAGCTTGTTTTTTTTTATTATATTCCCTAGTGGGAACATAATCAGCAATGGACTGATGTTACAAACGAAAAACTTGGATTATAACTGTGAAAACACTCTGCAGAGAAAACATCGAGCTGCATTCAGAACCAAAACGCGGTGCTTAACTCGAGCTGTAAAATGAGAAGACAGTCAACAGCACAGAGAGCATGTTGTTATGGGCTGGATTATTATGCTCATATCCGAACTCATCCAGTGTTCCAATTTAGATGCAATTTCTAAGCATATCCATAAGCCTGTGCTCTTAGAGGTGGATTTACTTTTAGGAAACGCTAAGATGGGTGTATGCCCACAACAGTTTGCTGGGTCTTCTCGATCGTTTCTATCCTGTTATTATGATTCAATACCGTCAAGACTTTTATTCGTAAGATTTTTTTTTTTTCTGAGATATGGTAGAGATTTTTCTACATTAAATGTGATATCAATTGTAATATTGTGGTTGGTATTTGTAGTTCATCGTCTTTCTGAGAATCTCCATTTCTTTGACAGAATGGCTAGAAGTTGTAATTGGAATTAGTGTGGTTGACCCTACAAGGTTGCGCAGATAGGAAAAAAAATTCTATGGATACGATTTTTTTCTAATGACACTTCAAGCATTCTTCATTGATTCTATTCCCTTCAAGGTCAGTTTGCTCTGTGTTTAGAGAAGCAAACTTTGTAAAGCCTCTCTGAACAGACCAGCAATTTGGGACTGCGTTTGTTTTTCTCCTCATGGAACTAACACTTTTATTTCAGCCCAGTTTTGCTTGGTCTTTGTCATATTTGAGCATAAGAAATCTTTCTAACTTACAACAAGGAGAAAGCTCTCCTCACTTGCATTGCAGAGATAGGGTTAAAATGCTTTTTGTGCAGCGCATTTTGCTGCAACCTGCAGTTTCCACCGATACTCGGTCCTTGCGGTCTTTCCCTTTCCTTTGCTGTCTTGTACAACCCTTTCTCTCACTTCATCTAGTTTCATCCCTTCCCTTTCGTCTTTTGTGTTTGAAGGCAAGGTCAGCGCGCTGCTGGGCTCCCAGCAGAGCAGGAGGTGGCTTACAGGAAAGCCACCGCGCAGGGACATCTGAAAGCAAAGTTCTAACAGGAAGGAAGAAAGCTGGAAGGACCCAGAGGTTTCAGGCATAACCCTTTGAAACAAGAGGTCAGGTAAAGGTTTGAAATTGTAGATAGTTTTCTTCTGGCTTTGATGGAAAGTTCCTTTGGAGACTGGCTGGAAGAAAGGACGCAAAGTGATGGGAGGGTTTGCCAGAGTTCTCATTTTTCTGCCTTATCATCAGTATTGCACACTTTGCAATAGCCCAAGTCTTTCCTTTTGCTGTTTGAGAGTCTGTGGAGAGAAGAGTAAATTACACCCTTCAATGACAAATTGACTGCGTGAGTAAAGTGCACACACAGAAAATTAATTATAGCAACATTAACTCTGAAGCAACTCTTCTTCCTTCCCTCTCCCAGAGAAGACAGAGGCAGTGCTGCATACAGCAGCTGGTGGCACTGCTCCTTCTCACTTGATGGAGCTACGTGCTGGGCTTTGAACACAGGTCGTATAGCGTGGAGAGGTGATTGTTTGAGTTGGGACCTGGGAGGACTCCACGAGGGCCCAGGAGGCACTTTGCTGAGTATTTAAATGTAAAACTATGTGGTCAGGTGAAACACATCAAACAGTCGCTCCTCTCTTCATTAACAATTCAGAACTGCAGCCTCTTCGCACCAGAGTCTGCTTTAGCAACTTCTTTTCTGCTTTTTTTTTTTTTTTTTCCTCTCTGTTTTTTCTCTTCTGCTTGGCAGCACTGCTGCAAAGAAAGCAATGCTCTGACATTTTACAAAGAAATTTAATCTGGTTTTCTAGTCCAAAATGAATTTTGGTTTCAAATATGACCCAACAGAGATAAAAAATCTTACTTAAACTTGTCAGATCCCAGGTAAAATATTTCATTTGATACACCCTGACATTTTTAACCAAGAGGTTTGATTTGTGGAAGTGCTCTCAATTTCAGCTTTTTCTTATGAACCTCAAATGCAAAGTTTTAGACATGATGTTGCCCATCTAAGTGAACGGAGACCACTGACGTGTGCAATATATGACTTAACTAGACCATGTTGTTTTAATTGTACATATTTTTTGAGGGCCAGACAAGATATTAATTACTGAAATTGTAAAAGCAGTGCAGACCATCTGAACAAATTCAGACTGTTTAGACAGAAACTCCAAGCAAGTGAAATCTGTGTGGTTGTGGTCTACCCCTTTTCCTGTTAACTTTTTAAGTGAAATATTATGGTCTACTACACTTATAACCATTGTGAGACTCTATCACCACCTGCAATACGTGGCACGTTTTGCTGATAACACTTACATAGCCAATTCTTCTCTCTTTTCTTTGTTTGTTTTGCATTGCTTTTGTGAGAATTGCCAATTGATAACTTAGGTAAAAGTTTTTGGGTTTCTCTTCTGAAACAATTTTTGAGAATGATGCATTTTTGTTTTTGGCTGCTCTACCAAAATGTCTCATAAGATTTAGATCAGTTGCAGGGAGGAAAAATTTAATGCGTCCAAGCAGACAGCTTGATATGCTCTGCAACAAATTGTTCCAACCCACTGCAAATGTTTGTAATGAAAATGATAACTGAACCCTAACTACGCTGGAGCAATACTGGATATGGAGGTACCAATACACTCCGATAGATCATATCTTAAGGAAACAACGTGCATACCGAGCACAATCTAAAGAGGTGTGGAAAATGTGCCATTTCACTTCCACTAGCAGTAATGCGATTTCTCCCAGACTACTTCAGAATGGCAATGTGAGGCGGGGAGCCCTGTGATTTCCCTGGGGCTGCAAGAGGTGCGTGCAAGGCGGCAGGTCTGTGTGTGCATGTCTGTTCTGCTCACGCCTATGCACAAAGTCAGAAAGTTAGCTGGCTATTAGAGCGTTAATCTTGGTGCTTTTAGATAGTACTACTCAAATTGTTCTTGATAAATAAATTATTAGATGGATTGAGCCTTAAATTTACATATCGTGCCTGATCTGAAGTTACGCATTCATTATTCACGAGAGTTTGATGAACAGTTTACGAAAAAACACCCAAACATTAACTATGCGTTCTGTGGGGCGACTGACTTACCATCAGTGACAAAATGGCTGTTTTTTTTTTTTTTGTGATTTAATAGCTAACATAGCTAACATATTTAATCACAGTGGTGCTGAACCCCATTATGCATTAGTGCTTTAGGTCAGACAACTACAGATATTTATCCCTAAGGAAAAGCCAGTTAACTAAGAGCCATCACAATCAAAGCTATGGAGTTTGGGACCTATGTGACCATGTTCATGCTGAAGAGCAGCTTGGAAGTGAAATATGAGATTGGAGCCCATCAAGCTGTCTAACTGAGTAAAGAAACTGCAAAGAAGTGCAGCAAACTGGTTGTGAACAACAGGGAGACCAAGCAGTGTTTGTTTTTGAAACATGTGCTTCCATGGCGCATCTTCATGCCCTGACATCACTTGGTCCTTGTGCACCTCCAGCACTGCTTGGTGTCCCTACTGGTGACAGGGTCCTCTGCACCACCTCTGGTCTTCTCTGAGGATGGAAAAGCTCTGTCTTTGTGCTCATTTGGCAAGAGTTAAAAAAAACTGCAGGTTGAAAGCAGAGATATGACTCTTGCCAGCATTCATCTTCTCGATTATCCCCTGAAATCCTGGAATTTGCTACACATTGCAGCTTTCTGGTGTTTTATCCAATCATATATTAAGTTATCTAAATTATAGGGTTGACACTTCTTCCCTTGAGAGACTATTCTACAATCTAATATGTCTCACTGTCAGGGAGATTTCTTCACATCACTTTAACCTATACCCCCTTAGGTTACCCTACATATTTTTTCCTACTTCAGCTAATTCATCAAATATTATATTTACTTTTTGTACTTTCTAACTCATTACTTAGCCAAATTTTGCATACTTAGGCCATCTTCCAGCCTTTAAGTATTTTTCCTAAAGGATTATTTTAGCTCAGAATAAGATTTGATTGCTTTTGCAGAAAAAAAAATGATTTTTTTTCAGATTGGTATTACCCTAAATATGTTAGGGCAATGTCTGTGCTTATTTATACCTCATGCGGTGTCAGTGAATTCAGGGGCATTAAATAATTACAAAAATTGGTCTGTAGGGCTTGTGTTGCCATTTGGACAGCACTTTGTAATCTGAAGTGACACCCAACTGAAAAATAGCAAGAAGGCAGTGGGCCAGAATACCGTGGCTTAGCAAAGGTATGTTTCCTTCTTAGTCATCGGGTTATTGAAGAGGCAGAGAAGTGAGGCTGGTCTGCGGTTGTCCTGGTTTTGGCTGGGATAGGGTTAATTTTCTTCCTATTGGCTAATGTGGTGTTGTGTTTTGGAGTTAGGATGAGAATAATGTTGATATGACCCTGATGCTGAGCAGTGC
Organism: Numida meleagris; assembly: GCF_002078875.1. Taxonomy (NCBI): domain Eukaryota; kingdom Metazoa; phylum Chordata; class Aves; order Galliformes; family Numididae; genus Numida; species Numida meleagris. The sequence goes on from NC_034412.1 coordinate 2,419,651, forward strand.
TGCGCAGAGCCAAGGATGCTTCAGATCCCCGTACTGCCCTGCCAGAGAGAAATGGAGGGACACAGTGAGGGCAGCTGCTCCCAGCTGGCCAGAGGGATGTCCCATGCTATACAGCATTGTGCTTAGTGATAAAACTGGGAGAAGTTGTATTATCAACAGAGTGAAGCACACATTTGTGTAAAGGCATCTCTGTTCACACATGGGGACATATGGATGATAGCGAGCAATGGAGCTGCTTGCTGAGAGAGTGGGTCAAGCACAAAGTTGTGATTGGTAGTAAGTGATCATTTGGACACCTTTGCATTAATGTATTTGTGTTCCTTTTGCTGCAGATAGAAAGAGAAATGGATACGTTCTGCATTGTTTTCTCATTTTCTAGTGATTAAAATGTGCTGTTGACGCCAGTTCCAATTGACCTTTCTGCACTCAGAGCATGGCAGCCTGGTTGCTGTGCTCCAGCCTATTCAGAACCTATTAGAGGAAATCTTTCTTATTGACTCCATCAGCATGTGAGCTTCACGCAGCGCTGTGCCGAGCGGAGCAACCTGCTGCAGTGATTTGCGTCCGTGAGCTGGTGGGACCAAGTGTGGCTCTTTGGTGAAGGGGGTATGTATAGTTCTCAGGTCTAGACCTCTTGTGTTTCATTATGGAAATCGAGATGATATTTCACTGGAATTCTGCAAATCTTAATTGTTAGCTATGAAACAAAGTGTTATAGTGAAGTGGTGTGTGGATAATGTGCCTGGAGCAAGGTGTGTGCTGGAAGCCCAGCCTGGGCCTCTTGGGATGAAGGGAATAAACTTCTGTCAGTTTCTCCCGATTCTAAATCAATTACTTCTTCAGGCATACAGCAGTTTTAATATTTCTCCAAAAATATCTTGTAGAAAGAGCTGGAAAATTCAGTACTGGCGGTCGAACATCTTAATTTACCAGCCAAGGGGAGTTAGCTCAAAGATTGCCCCTTTGCTGGGCCTCTGTGATGCTGTTTTCATCCCCATCTTTGATCCCTCACATTCTATAGCTCTGTTGTTTGGTGGTGGTGGTGATGTTTGTTTCTTTTCTCCCCACAACAGCAGCTATGTTGCCAAGTCTGTAAGTAATATCTTCACTTGACAGAAGGAGTAAATAAAAATGAGAAAACGTTGGCAGTGTTGTCACTCCTGATCCATGTAAATTTTCTCTCTGTGTCTAAAGAAAAATAAAGCAAACAAAGGAGTTGCTGACCTTTAAGCTCACATTCAGGGCTCGTGATGGTTCAGGGAGAACTTTGTCCCTTGCACTTAACTGGGAATGGCAGTGGGTGCAGGGCAGCCAGCACCCCAACCTACCAGCTTACCCTTAGGTGCTGTGTTTTATGCTGAGTGGGGTCTGCTTGGATAGCTCCATGAAAAAAATGTGTATGCAGTGCTGTGGTTATCATCTAGTGTTTTATTTTCACCAATGGTTATGCGTATTGATACCCAAGGTAAGAATTAGAATACGCTAATCTTCGTGTAAGAACTGATGCAAATGTAATTTCGCATCATTTGCTGTTTTTTTTTTTTTTTTTTTTTTTTTATTCCCCACAGAAGGAATGATCAAGGAGAGGGGTGTGGGAAGGGAATAGGCTTCAGAATAAATTATTTCCTTCATTTATTTGGAAACCAACAAATGAAACCGGCCGTAGGATATGGGCAAGAAACTATTTTCTTGCATCTCCTAAACAAATGAACAAAACACTGCTAAACTTTCAAAAGGTAAGTGAGAACAGTAGCTATGTTTTATATATATATATATAAAAGAAATTCTTGAATTTCTCTCTCTTCACTTAGGGGAGACCACACAAGAGATAAATATAAATAAGTTAAATGCTAAGGTTGTCATGGCAAATGTTCAAAGGTTCTGAGATGGCTGAGCTACTTTTATATGCACGTACTTTTAATTCAGCTTTTTCTTATGTCTGAGTTGAAATAATCTTAAAGTATTTTCTCTAGTTACAAAGGCTTTCATGCATCTTTAGATCAGTTCTCCACCTTTTGAGGTTTTGATCGCCTGTAAAACATCAGCTATAAATGAAAAAATAGAGCCCTTTCAATTTTGGACTGGGTAGGCAACATTTAAAATGCAACATAAAGCTTTTGAGCATGGTATTTCTAAAAAAGAAAGATAAATAAAAGAGTTTGGAAGATAGACAATAAAAGAGTGAAGGGTTTTTAATGTCGGGCTGCGGGAAAGCTGAACATATTCAATTTAGGGAAAAGGAATGACAAAAAACCAACAGGCTGCAAATCCATAAAGTGATTTCACGGGGAGGAGAGGGACTAATTGCTCTCATCAGTCTCCAAGGTTAAACGAGGGTGTTCTGGGGCTAAAAGGGAGAACACAAAACGGAATTCTGATGTGACACCTTTCCCAAATGCCAGCTCTGCGCCAAGCAGGAGGAGAGCTGGGCTTCATGGGAAGGAGTTGCTGAAGTGACTTGGTGAGATTCTCCAAAACAGGGTGATGCCAACAAGAGGCACTGGTGCTTCCTGCTGTGAGACTCAGTTTTTGGTTATTAAGAGCTTTGCTGCGTAGTTACACCATGCATTAAATTATTTTCTGATAGACTTGTGTGGCTCAGGCTATTTAAAATCAAGTTTTAGCTGGAACAGCCCATTTTCAGTAATGATGAGGTAAAAAGTAAATGGAAAAAGAAACCATTTTTTTAGCAGCAGTGGTTACACATGTTAAAATGTGCTGGATGCATGCCTTCAAATTAATTTTTGATATACTTTCTGTTTAATTAAGAAAGACAGAAAAAATAGCAGTTCTTCAGGGGAAAGCAAGGAGATAACTTTCCGTGTTTTGGAAGTGCTCAGAAAGTTCGGAAGCAGGAATAAAGCAGAAAAAATAAATTCCCTCTTTCCCCCTTTCTCTTCTTTATCTTTCTCAATTTTTGGATCCTTCAAAGCTTCCAGGGCAACGCATTGACAGTAAACATGCTTTTCTTCGTTACCTCCAGTGCCTCAGTAGTAATCCATGGCCCCCCGGGGATCTGCAAATCGGGGATTGAAAGCAGCTATCTAGCTAATAAAAGCTGCAGGATAACTCATTTAAAAGTTACGCTGCAGAAATTATGATTACTGGGTCTTGCAGAAATATACATATGAATTGTCTCTTGACTTCGATGGAGTCAATTAAAGCCACTTAATTAGTGCTGTTAGTAATCATCTCCTAAAATTACAGACTTTCATTTCTGTTATGATTAGTCTATTTTAATACAATTTTTTTAAATGACCCTGTGTAGGCAAATTTAGTTTAGAATTTTCTTTACTTTGCAGCTTGGTTATGCACAGAATTACCATTTTAAACATTCGGCAGCTCTCTTATTACTTAGATTTCTTATGGCAACAGAACTTCTTGTGCAAGTCTCTATTTTTCCATTTGCTTATGCTTCCTGCTTTTATCCCCTGTTGTCACTCACACTTAAACCTTTCAAGCAGCGAGACGTGCATCCTCAGCTTTTTCCTTTTTTCTTTTTTTTTCTGATATATTGATTAATTATGAAAGGCCAGAATTCTTCCCTTATGGGAGGTTATTCTTTGATGTGCCAGACTAGACCTTTAGATGGCACTTAGAACAGTTTTGTTCCAAAATCTCTCTTAAAAACAGGTCTGGTGCAGGGATACCTGATAATCCGGCATTTAATATATATAAACATGTATGGGGGAGGGGGATGAAAAGGCAGAGGAAGAAGCAGACCCTGTAAGTCCTCCTTCTCAGCTCTGTGCTGGAAATGGGCTCGCTGCTTCTGGGGGCAGCGTGGGGTAGGTAGGAGGGCACTCGCACCACACTGGGAAAGGGAACTGTAGTCATGATGCTTACGGATATTGATTCCTCTCCACTTTTATAAGCAGAGAGAACGTTTTCACACTTAGCAGGGATGCTGTTATTATATCCAATCTAAATGCTTACATGCAATGTGTCACCTGTAGCATCCCCAAATGGGCAATGTTTCCCTGACTAGAAAATGGTTCTCCAGCACACAAAGCACTCCTGTCAGATGTGGCTCACGTTCAGCTTCTGGAGTTGATTTTGTGATGACAAATCCCTTTAATTTTGACTTCTTCTTATTTGTCAAACAAGTGGGAATCCAAAATATTGCAATAATTATTTTCAAGCAAAGCATTTGTTTTGACAGTATTAAAAAAAAAAAAAAGAGAGAGAGAGAAAGATATTATCCTGTGACAATATATCCTTTTGTGCCTGAGAGGCACTGATTCACAGCAGAGGCATTTTCAGCTCTTCACATGCAGTGCACACCTCTTAAACTGTTTAGGAGAACTACGTGGTCAGTGGGGATGGGTTGGGTTGGACTTGGTGATCTTAGAGGTCTTTTCCAACCATATTGGTTCTGTGATTGCGTGTTTCATTTGTTTTGTTTGTGTCTATGGCCCTCATGGAAAATGCATTCAGGTTTGGGCCCTGTAAGCATTCACAACAAAAAGGGAAATCTTATGTTATATCCATGTGATGGGGCTGAGTTGTGGGAATTGTTACAATATAAATAATGTGTTGGAATGCGATTATCAAATATAGCACTGCCTCAATAAATGAAAACCACCATCAACTTTCTATGACCCAAAGTTTATAGAAGGGGAGATCAAGCCATAGTGCAAGATTTGACAAATTCTCCTATAGCTGAACAGAGGATGTTTTCTATTAGCCTGCATCCCACCTCTCGGAGAGAAGGCAAAGGAAGTAGTGCTGCAGATACAAAGTGATTTTCAATGAAGCAGAGGAGAGCACAGCTCCCAGCAGCAAGCTTTGATTCAGAAGCAACTCTGCTCAAATATAGGTGCATTGGAAATTTTAAAATGCGTTCGTTCCCTCTTAGGGATAATTCCTATTTTAGAGGGCGCAGAAGAAAAGGCTCTTTAAGTCCTCTTGTCTTTTTGCACACAAAAATTTCATAGCGCTATGAAATATCACTGGGTTGGTTTTTTTCCTCACAAAAAACTGTGTGCAATAATCAGTGAAATAGTCTGTATTTGTGTAAAATACTATTTGGAAACAATAGACCGATGGTTTTTAAGAGTATAAATCTTTGTTATACTTGGAAAAGAATTAAACCATTTTCAAAAGGAGACCTGTTATTCCCTGGGCAACTGCAGGCTGCTTTTAGGGGACCTTCAAAACCTATTGACAGTATGTTTGTGTTCCTTGTAGAGCTCTTCCTCTGGAAGATATCTAAAGAGATGTCCAGAAGTAAAGGAGCATTGAAAATCACGAAAGGTGAGGACTTCTGAAAATTCTACTTCTGAAGTAAAGATTTTATAACTAAAATTGAGAAAAATAGTTGCAAATCTTTGACTGTTTGTTTCCAAAAAGTTTGGGAACATAATGTCCGGGTAAGAAGAAAATGGTGCATCGAGCGGGGAAGGACATGTGGCTACTAATAAACAACCTAAAAAAGGAATAGCCAGAGGGCAAGAGATGTTAAAAAAAAAAAAAAAAAAAAAAAAAAAAAGATGAGCAGAAAACTCTGGGGCAGGCTACTAAATAATACTTAGCAACACCATTAAAATCTCTAAAAATCGTTTCTGAAATATTGGTATATGCATATACAGTACTTCATTCCCTGCGCATATATTCACTGCATGTCCCTGTAAATCTGTTATCTCTATTTACTAGTGCTCTCATTTTTTCCTGTACTTGTGACTGACAAGCAGAAGTAATATAATCTTGGAAGCTATAAAACATCACTTGATGGTTCAAGAAGTTGCTCCCGATATATCCCGCACAAGGCAGCAGAGCTAGGTTGCCAGGCTTTTACTCCCTTATCTTCCTTGCCTCCAATTGATGTGAAATCATTTTAATAAAGCCCATTGATTGGCTTTCAGCAAATGTGCATTGCAGCCTAAGATATCAGTGGAGAAAGTTTTTTGATGCAAACATCAAAGGATATTCATTCTTCTATTAGTTGATATTGAAATGGAAACCTACGCTTTGTTTTTATAAATAAGTTGAAGAAATTTAGTCCTTTCCTCCGTGGCTGGGTCTTTACGGACACAGGATGTTAATTGGTTGGTAGTTAACGATGTAACTGTAGCTGACCTTATCTGCCTTCCCCAGCAAATTGAATATAACATAACAGCACATAAGAGTAGTGTCATTTATGCAAAGGACAGAGGAGCATGAGCTGGAACGGTGCAAATGAAAGTGCTGCCAGCCTCCTTCAGGACTGAGCGCTCCACGGTGATGGAGAGTTTCTCAAGTCTTTTAATGCAGCTGTTGCCATACAGGACACTTACCTCCCACCTTCTCTTCCTTTTGTGAATTTGGCCCTGGAGTGCAATGCAATCCAAAGGCCCAGTGAGTGTGCCTGCTCCCTCGTTAGCAGGAGGAGGCTGTCTGAGTGTGCCTGCTCCTCATAATGAGGAGGCTGTCTGCAGCCTTTGCACATGCCCCCAAATTAAAATAACACCCTCCCATACATGCGGTCCCCACAGGCAGAATCCATAATTCTCTCTCTGAATATATTCCTAGTGCTGATCCTGTACTATTGGGAGAGATCACAGATCAATGCCAGTTAATTTACAAGCTGCTGGGACACCAATGAGCATGTATCATGGCAGATGCACTGAATGAGCTCCAACATTGTCCTAGCTTTCTTCTCCCTCTCATGTCACATATTGCACCCAAGCTACCGAAGACTGGAGTTGCAGTTTGGTGCCAGTGCAGATGCTTATCTTTGGTAAGTGGAGGAGCACTGCAGGTGCGGATAGCATGCTTTGCCATCAAGATCTCTTGCTTAGTTCTGGTCCTTCATGGCAGTAGGGAGAAGGGAAAAATTTTGTAACTAAATATGTTGCTAAGCTTTACTTCATGCTGCATTTCAAGACTGTAGGGATCATTTACTTCACTGCAATTTCATAGAATCATACCATCATTAAGGTTGGAAAAGAGCTCTAAGATCATCTAGTCCAACCGTCAACTCATCATCACCAAGCACCTAAATGCCACATCTACTCTTTTCTTGAAAACCTCCAGGGACGGTGACTCCACCACTTCCATGGGCAGCCAATTCCTTTGGGTTATTTTCTTGCTCTGCCACCAGATGTGCCAAATTAATGCTTCCCCCAGGTTGTTTTATGTGATGCTTTCCAATCTGCTAACCAAAAGAAAAAGAAAGGAAGTGTTTCTGAAGTACAAACCTATTAAATGCAACAGCTGCATAGTCCTATGATACTTTCAAAGCATCTCCAGGATGCTGGACAACCTGAAATATTCTATCTCAACAATTAAAATAATAAGCTTTTCTAGTAGTGCTGCCATCATCTTTGTCAACCAAGGTGCACACATCTTCTCAAGTACCAGTGAGTTATGTTAAAGGTTCTTGTATCCCACTGTCCATCAGCAAGGGCTTTAGAAAATGCAATTACTTGTGTATATCTCTTGTTTTAAAGGTTGGTCATTTGTCATAGCTGTTTACATGTCAAAAAGCACATCTGAAGTCCCCAAAGTGCACCGAATAACCACATGTAGTCAAAGTATCTTTGAAAATGTGATATATGCTGCTAAGATATCTCCAGATTATGACAACAGATATAGTACAGAGAATAACTCTTCTGTATGGTAAGTGTATTATATAAGAAACCATGAAAAAACTTTGAGACACAAGGTATTTGAAATCTCGTTTGAGATACTTCTTACTAAAGCAATTTCTCTCATAGAAACGTGGATCTAATTTGCCAACTATGATTTGAAATATATATATATAATATATATATATATAAAGATATCTACTTTTCTCCATACAGGATAGATTTTATTCCAGAGGAGATATAGAAATATTCAGCTCTACTCCTGTATTAATTCTTCATCAAAAGCACCCTGTAAGGAACTTTTCCATACAGCACCGAATGTTTTGCCTTTAAATTGTATATTGTATGTCACGAACTAATAAAATCTGACTGTTGCCAAAGGCTTCTGTAATATCTAGTCACTTAGCTTCATTACAGACTGAGTTTAAATACTCTTGTTAAAGGTGCAGTTTAGAAAATAAGCTGGTAAGAAAAGAGCATCTTGCCAAATGTTTCATGATTTTTCTCCATGGAGGAAATATGTTGCAGACCCCAGCATCCATATCTACACAGCAAGTTAACACGGGAGGATGACAGTAGGGTGCCATGCAGAGAGGATGTGCACTGAGAAGTGTCTATATGAATCCTTCCTTTAGGACTGTTGAGACTTATATTGAGTTAAAAGTAGTATTAATAGAAAGCACAGTGGTAATAAATGAAATTACATTTATTAATAATTGATGTTTGCATTTTCCAGTGCCTGATAAGTGAAGACTGGGAAACCGTCAGTGTGGTAATTCTCAAATTTTGCTGCTTGAAGCCACTAAGACTAAAAACTGCGTACGTCTGAAGTCCAAAGAAGCTGAACAGCTAAAAGTAAGATTTCTCTCTCATGTGTTGGAGTACAGTTCTCAAGCCTGAATTTTTAAGAAACGCTTCTGATCAGATACCATTCAGGGCAAGGTGATGCTGAGCTTTGTCCTTTTAATCTGGTGTTTTAATGACAGTACTTCAGAGCCTTGCAAGCTTTCTGTTGTCGCCAAGACTAAGATATGAAAGATATGAAAGGGTAGGAATGGCAGGGAGATTAGTGGGGCTGGAAACCCATGGGAAATCTGTGGCTCTTTTGCTTGAAGGGCTTAACACTCATTTTTTGTGTGGCCTTATGAAAGGAGCTGATGATGTTTGCCTCAGATGATGATGTTTTCTTTGTAATAACATGCTAATGGGAAGGAAAAAACTGCAAGGGTTTGTTAACCTTAATAACTCACGTATAAAACAAAGCATTTACTATTATTTTTCTTGACTGTAAGTTTTATTTACAATACTGTTCCTTCTTCCCTTGCAATGTCTATCATTCTTTGTGTTGGCTAAAAAAAGAGAAAAAATATCTGCAGCACTTCCTAGGAAATTCGCTTTTGAGTTTAAGCATTCTTCATCAGACTGTGTTTGTTACTCCAGCAATGTAAATACTCCACTTTGCTTTTGTTCACCTTGGATATTTAAGTCTCAGCTTTCATATATACACAAACAGTGGCTTTGTTGGAAAGCAATAAGATGAGAGTGCAATTCTTGTGTTGTGAATCAAAATCAAGATGCTTTTTTTTTTTTTGACATTCAAGCTCCATGTTGTATTCTTTTTCTCAAGCAAGATCTTCTTCACATTGTCAGGGTTTTGCAGAGGCCACTGGAGCCAGAATTCCTCTCTAGGTTTGTAGTAGTAACCTCTGTGGCATTCATTCCTTCTGTTGTATCAACTTGAGTAAATATTTAAGTGTTCATCAGAACAAATTTTTCATAGCCATTTGCTTTTTGTGCTCTGCTCCTTATTTGTGGCCTGCCAGCTGAATCAGCTTGCACTGCCTGGTTGTACAAGCTGTAAAGCTCGTCCCCTGGAAATACTTGAGGCACAAGTGTGAATAATATGTATTGTTGGTTCTGGCTGTAAGGGGGAATTAAAGTGAGTTAAATCTGGTTGAAGTGAATTGATTTCAGCTAGAACTTGGACATTATTCATCCACTTCTGGATGAGTAGACCAGCAGCCCCTCCATGCATACGCTTCTGCTGGAAGTCCATGAGAACAGGTTAGATCTGGGTGAAATCAGAATGTCCAGAACAGGCACTGGGCCCTGGCACGGCCTGGTTCAGCTCACAGTTCTGCTTCTGTCACTCTGCAATGCTTGTTAATGGAAACAGAGCCAAGCTCTGGTTTGAGCACTGAGGCTAAGTGCACTTAATCCACTGCTAACTTGGGTCAAAAAGTTCAAGAATTTGTAAAGTCAAATTTGTTGGCCTTAAGAAACATCTGTATTAGGATAGCCGTTAACATGGTCCAAACTGTGTTCCCTTATGCCTTCCTGTGTTGCTCAGCCTCAATTAGATAGGTGTGAGCGAGGAACAGGGTGACCTCTATGCTGGTTTTAAATTGTCTTGTCTTGATTGCTAGCTATAAACCCAGAGCATGCACTTCAGCGGGGGGTCTGGCTGTCTGGGGCCAATCTTCGTGCTTAGAGATAGAATTGCACCTGGAAAGTTAGAGATTTGTTGTTTTTTATCTATGAAGTATTTGCATTTCCAAATTTTGAGGCTTTCTGACCTTGCTGTGAGCAGATTTGTGGCATCTGCTTTACACAGACAAGTGAACAAAAGCGTTGCTGTGCTGTGGAAAGGCATGCCTAGATGGAAGACTGGCATAAATTGTAATCAGCATGTAGAGTTGTATCCATGCATTAAAGCTGCTCTTGATGTATTGCCACTGCAAACAGGAGTTTCCCAAGATGGCAATGTTTTCTGCGCAAAACAGAAAAATATGGACTCACTTTGAATAATGTTGGTTAAAACATGGCAAAAGCATTTGAGCTTTCAGACCAAACTTGAGAGTGGATTTGAGAAACTCCAGCAGGACTTCTTTCTTTTGTTCTAATGTCTAGCTCTGGTTTTCCCTGTGATGGAACCACCCTGGGCTGTGTCCCACCTCAACCACGGGCAAATGCATTGAGAGGACCCAACTGCAAGACACATGCCTCCTGGTAAGGCAGTTGGCTCTGTTTAATTGAGATGGGTGCTCAACAGCATGCAGATCAGTGCTGAAGCATTACTCTTAAGAGGATTCAAAGCAAGAACTAAGGATTGTTTTTGCCTTTTAGGCAGACTGTTGTCTAAAGATCCATTACATGTGTGTGTGTTGAGTCTGAACTGAAGGTCAGGTTGGATGTTAGGAAAAATTTCTTCTCTGAATGAATGGTTAGAGCCTGAAACGGGCTGCCCAGGGAGGTGGTGGAGTCACTGTCCCTGGAGGTGTTCAAGAAATGTTTAGATGTTGTGCTAAGGGGCATGGTTCGGTGGGGAAGTATTGGTGGTAGGGGGGTGAAGAATGGGTCCATCCATTCTTTCACAAATCCTGCATGAAGGCGGGGCTGTGGTCTGCTCACTCTGCCTCCATCAGCCAGACACTGGATGGATGAGGGGATGTGCAATTTGTCTACCAAATGCAAATGCTTAATAGCATGTGGGGATGAAGGCCTGCAATCACAGTGCTAACAATGGTTAGGTCTCTTTCAGAAGAACCAGTGGAAAATCATGAAGAGACGCGAAATTGTTGTCACACATCAGAAAGAGTAATTGAATTTTTATCACTTCTGACCCTCTGTAACCAGAATAAATATAATAGAATTGCATGAGTGCAATTAAGATTTGTACTTGGGGCTAAAAATTAGCATCAGTAACATAAAACTAATGCTTACAGTCATTTGACTGAGATGGGATATTTCAGAATGTACACTGGAGCATGAATATTTATTGAAAGCATTTATCCCTTGAATAAAACATCTGAGCGTTGAGCACATGTAGATTTAGGCTTCCACATTTAAAAATCTGGGCTGAGCACAAACAGTTAAATGTCTGATTTAAACTCAGGGTTGTAATGAATAGCAGGCAGGTTTTACCTTCACCTTGGGAGGCAAGGCTTTGACTGCAGATCAGGCTCTTGGGCACCCGTGAGCGGTTGCTGAGGGTATGTGAAGGCAGTATTTAAATAATGCAGAAAAGACCAGTTTCTTTTGCTGGCTCTTGTACTGTCATCAACTAAGAAGCAAAATGCAGCAGAAAGCAATGATGTCCTCCTGATGTGCACCTGGTTGCCTGTGGGCTTTTCTGCAGAGGTTGATGGCACTGCTGCCACCTCGTTAGCTGGGTGTCCTGCCACTCCTCTCTCCAAGGAAAGATAAGTAAATAAATGTTCCCATTTCTGAACAGTGAGAGGGGGTGACAGAAATCCCTTGAGACCCACACACTTGTCACAGTTCTGAAGTGGTGCTCTAATTGGCTGAGTTAACTCTTCTTGCTGGATGCCTGATGAACCTTCTACAACTAGGGGGAGAAATAGGCTGCTGAAGTCTGAGGGCAACGAGCTGCTGAAACTCCCTGAATTTGGAGCAGAAGTGAACTCAAGGGGCTGGAGCACTGCAAAGCTTTAACTACATGTGAACATATTTAACCAACAGATCATATGCATGCATGGTAAACGAGGACGTTTTAAAGTTCTTGGTCAAACAATGAAAACAAAAAAATTAGTGATCCGGCTGTTTTCTCACTGATTGGTGACTGTACAGACTTCACGTTATAAACATGCAGACAGTAGGAGCAGGGGGTGTTGTGTGGGAGAAAGATCTTAATACATCAGATTAAAGAATTAGAAACTAACCGGGATAGGGAAGATGGTTGATTTGGGAACTAAGTGCCAGAAGCAAGGTAACAGTATTTAAAAGAAGTTCCTCCACTAAGATCTTTGAATGTATTGTTTTATTACAGCAACTCTACTTCCTGAAAATATTTATACAGTGCTTTTAGTTGTATTTTAAATGTTCTTGCCACTTAATGAGAATGCTGCTCATCAGCTCCGTTGTTTGGACCAAATAAGATCATATGTACGGTACAAAACTCTCCTCCAGCTCAAAATGGCCATATATATTCATATATATTCACTTTCTTGAAAAGAGTCACTGTGGAAACAACAGTTACAACTACATTAATCTTACTGCACTTTCTTTTTAGCTGTTCATTCTGGAGTATGTAATGCATTTATCTAGCAGTCCCACGGGTCTGATCTGAAGACTACTGAAATCAGTGGACCAATTCACAGTGCTCTCAGGGAATGCTTAAAATGATATTGGGGCATGTTCAGGTTGAAGATATTTCCTGAAAGGAAAGTTCAGCAAAATGTCTGTGAATGATAGAATCCACCGTCAAAAAATTTTAGCTTAGAAATTACAAGTAAAGCTGAAAACAGTATGAAAAGAGAAAAAGAATAAATCAAAAGCTATATCATATTCAGGTTTCAATTGCATAGTTTCTGTATTAGGTATCTAAGACGCATCTCCACATATAAGTGGAGACATGCACATCACATCTTTTGTCCTAATCGCTTTTCTCCTACCTTGACAGCTGCTCTCTTAGCCTCTAGAATAACCTGCTGCCAATGATTCCCCCAGCTTATTTCTTGGAACATACCATCTGATCTTTTTATGTAGCTTTTCCCTTTTCTATTGTTTCAGAAACAGATTTCTCCCTTTCCAGTGCTATTAGCAGCATCTACACCCCTATATTTATTTCTCCTTTGACTTCCTAAGCCTCGTTCCTGCCATGATCACAGCAGGACAACAACTTCAATCTACTGCTAATAGGTATTCAGCCATGAAATCAGTCATGCCGTTGTGTGCTCACGTGCAAAGCCCTTTCAGTATCTTCTTTCAAATCTCTGAAAAACTTTTTTTTTTCTTTAACTTTAATGCTTACACTTAAAAGAGGATCTAGGGTGCTGATGTGCTCCAACTACTTGCTAATCTTGCTGACCTGTTTTCTCCTGTTTCCATGTACTCCTGCCTTGTTGTTTGTTGCCTTCTACTTAGGCAACTTGTTTTTGGGCTGGGGAACTTCGCTTGCAAGACGCCTAATTCCTCACGTCTGTAGTCCATGAGCAGAGCTTGTGGCACTGCATTTAAACAGATTACTGATAATCTGTCATATGTCCCTATGTAATGCATTCTAATAGACTTAAACTGGGGGAGCATTTTGTAAGTTATACATAGGAGCCTCATCATCAAATCCTATTTGATTTTTGGATTTCTGTTCTAATTCCTATGAATCCCTTTGTAAATGTCCTTTTCTTCACAGAATAATGTCAAACAAATTTTCTGATTGCTGGGCATTGTTTCTCCTGGAACACAATGGATTTCTCTGAGCTAGGATTTGTCAATGTCTTTACATTTGCTTTTCTCATTGTGACAGACAGTATGAGAAATATCTGGAGTTTTGCATGCTTTCTTTGTCCTTAGTTTCCTAAAATATTTCCTTGTGTTGAACTCCTGAGGTTTTGTTAGTCATCTGGGAAGTAAGATATCTGATATCTCTATTTCCAGTCTACAAAGTGGAGACTGCCTGGGTAGCAAGGGTGTAGCTATCAACAGTTTCATATATTTATAACTGGGTACTTGGATGAAGCAATACGAACTGCCATAAAATACCAACCACAGAATGGACACTGAAGAGTAGACATAAATTCTGTATCACTTGCTTTCAGAAAATCACTCCCACTAACCTGGTCAGCACTAATGTGGTAGGAACTTGTGGTCTCACTGTCCCTGGAGGTGTTCAAGAACTGTGGAGATGTGGCACTGAGGGACATGGTCAGTGGGCATGGTGGCATGGGTTGGGGTTGCACTTGATGATCTCATAGGTCTTTGCCAACTTAACGATTCTATGATTCTGTGATTCTAATGCAGTATGAAATGCTACCATGCAATGATAATCCAGGTGTCCTGTGATAGAAAGCATTCCTGTTGCATTGTTATGTAGGTCAGATTTTTCTCCTACATTGTTGCAAATCCTCTAGAATCGATATAGTTCCATATTGCTGATCTGTGGCATGTGGGACACATTGCAGAGCAGTATTGGTTTCTTGGTAGTTGAACCATCTTGTTAGATAGCCACATTATTTTGAATTCAAACAAAGAAATACTCTTTTGATCAATAGTTTATTTCTAGTTCAAGACTCTGTACTGAAGTCAGTATAATCCAAGTAGTATGTACTATCATTTTCTTTCTACCTAATCTGAGCTTGCTGACTCAGGTCTCTGCCACTGTAGACGTTGCCCAGTGGGGACACACCCTGCGACAGTCCCCACTCATCTAGATGATTATATCTTCCTTTATTCTCTGGAGTATGCTGTGCCATAAGCCTTCCATTCATCCTGGTATTTTATAATACCTTCAGGTATTTTTAATGTTTCCTTTAAACGCCCCAGTATTTGTCAGACCGCTACATCTTCTTACTCTGCAATTGTGATGACAATTCAGAGAACAAAAGTCACAACCTACATTTTAGAGTTTATGCTTTTTCTCTCAGAAAACATGATTAAAACTGTGTTCTCGCTATTCTGAAGCCTTGATTCATTTGTCTTTCACAGACAGATTATTCAAAGTCCCTAATATTCAAATGTAAATATTCAAATGTAAGTCCTATTTGCTGTAGATCTTAAAATGAAATCTTTGTTTCTTAAATCTTTGTTTACAATAGTGGAAAGTATCTTATGCCAAAAAAAAAAATAGCATTTGGAGTTCATCATTTGGATAAGACTATTACAAAGCTGTTTGAAGCAAAAATCCAACACAGAAAAATGCATATTTTATTGCCTCAGGTATATAAGGATGAATTACAGGATTTGAGACTTAGTTATTTTCCAGAAGAGCTTAAGAATGTTAAAGAACAAGTTAAAAAGCAGTCACTTGTTTCTTTGTTGTTGAGGGGGTTTTGTCTGCTTTTTTTTTTCCTTCTTTTTTTCAACTTTCTCTAACCAGAGCATGAAAGTAGGTCACTGCAGCACAGGAAGGGCCTTGTACAGCAGAAAACAACCACAAAGCCACTGGGGATGGAGCTGCATGAGGAATGCAGAGTCATGCTGTGGTTTCGAAGCTGCCTCTGCATGATGAGCAACACGGTTCAGCAGATCCCAACTCTGGAGCCTGAAATGTCGCCCATGGAGGTGCTGAGTGGACGTTTCTGCAGCCAAGCTCCAGGTCAGTTTCATGCAGGGCTGAGGGGAAGCCCCAAGAGCCAGCACCAGCCCTTGGTCTGCTCTGCTGAGCCAGGGTGCCAGGAGAGAGCAAATGAGCTGCTCTTGGGCAGGAGCAGATCATTGGTGTCAATTCGTGTTTGCTGGTTGTCAAAACCTGGTCCTACTAACTTCCTTGTGTTTAGATGCCTGGTAAGGTGGATGAAAGCTCTCTGAGATGATTAGCTGGTTAACACCATTTAACTTTGGGACCGCACTTGCACAAAGCTGCCTTGCCTCTGGTGTCTGCAGCACTCTGGAGTTTGGTGATAAAATGAGCAGGTGGGACACTACAGAAGAACTTCTTATTCCTTTGATGGATGCATCCTTCAAACAAAACCTTAGGGCACTGTTTTAAATGCTGGGAACAAAGAGTAACCCTGATATGGCTCACTGCTTCGTAGACTTAATTTGTGGAGTTCCCAGATTCCTGGAGGGTGAGTGACACAGGGACAGAAACGCACCTTTCAAATATGGCTGTGGACCCAGACACTTCAGTGCATATAGCATCCACAGTGGTGGATTCCTATCAAAAAATTTCACGTCCAGGATTTACGATAAAAGCAGTGAACCGGAGTGCCTGCAGAAGACGGTTTCAAGAACTTAATGAGCCAGCCCCAAAACAGCATTTTCTGCTTGTAAATTTGGAGTCCATCATTGCAAAAAGAGGTAAAAAAAAAAACACAACAAAGTCTCAGGCTTTTTCAAACAACAGCTTCAAATCACAGCGTTTTAGCTGTAGACAGTTCACAAACTGAGAAACAGGATGTTGGTGACGTGTGAGTAAATGCACTTAACTCCTCAGACTTGCTCACCGTGTTTGTGTACAGAGTCAGTGCCCTTCTTGCTGGACTGGAAGGCTCATCCAGGTGCCTCATATACTTCCGCGTGGACCATATGTCAAATTTTATTTGAAATCTTAATTTAACCTAGAAGTTTTAACAGTAATGCTAATGGTAACTATTAAATCAAATGGCTTATACCGAAGGGCAAAAATTGTGGCAACTATATGAATTTTCTTTTCATCTAATGGAAAGCCTTTTTTGGAAATATTCCTAGAAATTCCCTGTCCTGAAGTAGTTCCTGGCAGAGATAAATTAAAGGTCCAGTTCTGTTACATTTAACAAGCAGAGAAATGTTTTATGAGTCTGAATAAATTATCAGTGAATGTCCTATGTTTCATTTTAAAAGTGTATAAGAGTTAGGAGAATTGAAAGAGCAGATTGACAACTTTCTTACATGTATTAAATTTTAAAAATTTATTTTCGGAAGGAATCAGTTTACAAATTATATTTTCAGTTCCCAAAGTAAGACTGTTACTTCATGACCATTTGAATTCAATCACATTGAATGAGTTACTGGTAAATGCTACCCCAGTATTACTGCTTTGATTATGTCTCAAACTTGCCTTTTAATGGTTGTGTACTTTCAAAGTAAGGAAATATTTCAGTCCATCCTCCACCATGTTTTCCTTGCTGACATTTTCAATCAATGTGTGGACATTTATCCACCAACCACTGGACTGACAGCCCCAATTAACCTAATTTCTGTTGCTACCAGCCGCCAGCTTTGTAGATCCAGCAGCCGCGATCGGAGGAGGGGCAATGGTCTCCTGCAAAAGACTGCTGGAAGCATCAAGGACCAGGACAGTAGTGAGATAGCAGAGGTGACTCTGAAAAAGGAAAACAGCACAAAATCTTCATCTATGCATGTTAATAATCCTTTATTTTGTTGTTGTGGGCATGTTTCATGTTTAATTTCATAAGTTTGGACACATTTTCAAATGATTATCTTCACTGTCTCGCTGTTGCATCCAGACTTTTCAGCACAACCACCTCTCAGCTTCTTTAGAATCAGATCATCTCTGTTCAGAGGGGAAGTCTCTGGAGCCTTCACAAAACAATCTAAAAGGGGATATCTGAAGTGATACAAATAGTGATGCTAAAAGCTACTTGCAGAAACAGATGTCTGAAAATCCATTAAGGAGATCATTAGAAATACTCAAAAATTTCCCTTCATCTGAAAATAGGAGTATTACCATAAAATGCTCAAGAAGATATAAAAAAAAAAAAAAAAACACAACAAATACCCTGTAATATACTTTGAAAATATAGAGTGAATTATATGTCCTAACACGGGCCACTGACTGACACACAAGTGAAAGACAAGCATTAATATTTAAATCAATTTGAATGGCAGGCTATAACTTCTCCCATCCGTGGAAGTACTTTATGTATTAACAGCACGAGCATTTCCCATGGAAGTATACAAAAATCCCCTTCAGGATTGTGTGGTGTGGAAACTGCAGGTCCAAAGGTGAGGTGATTCCTCCTTGTAAAGACTTGGCACAAGGGGCATTGCTTTGTCCCTGAGTCCGTTTGTTATCCATCTGACAAAGTCTTGCCCGTAATCTCTCAGCAGACTGTTGCAGCTAATCTCTCTATTGATTTTTGCTTAGAAACACCTGGAGCTATTCAATCACTAATAAAATCTGAAGAGTTCAGGTTTTAAGACTTGAACTTGTTTGGAGGCACAGCTTATTTATCGTCTGGTGGGCAATCGAAAAGCTCTGCTCGTTTCTAAGGGGATCATACAGACAACTGACAGCTGAATCAAAATCCACCCTACTACTCCAAGTGCCAGCCCAGCAACTCGACTCAACTTGGCTCTTTAGTCTTCATGCATCTTTCCTTTTCTCTCCTTTCTTTTCCATCTCTTTTGGTTTATTTTCCCAGTTTAACTGGAAAAAATACTCTATGAAAAAAAAAACAAACAAACGCTTGTTTCCTTAGCAGTGAACACTGCTGTCATCAACACTGAATGGAGAATCTGCATGGACCTGGTTTGGAAGGAAAGTCTAATTTTCTGGTGGCCTTTTGATTTCATAGTATCATAGGATAGTTTGAGTTGGAAAGGACCTTTAAAGGCCATCTGGTCCTGCAATGAACAGGGACACCCACAGCTTGATCAGATGCTCAGAGCCCCATCCAGCTCCTTGGGTGTCTCCAAGGATGAGGCACCCACCACCTCTCTGGACAACCTGTTCCAGTGCTTCACTACCCTTACTCAAAAAACTTTTTCTTTATATCCAGTCTAAATCTCCCCTCTTTTAGTTTGAAACCATTTCCTTGTCTTCCCTTCTGTTATTTCCTCCTCCTGCCTTCAACCTGCCCTGTCCCACTCTGCCCGACTCAGGAGCCCCCCAGCCTTCTGCCCACACCCTTCAGCAGTCACCAAACACCAAAGGCAGAACCAGCAGGGAAACAAACCCAAGGCACTCTGTCTGGAGTAGAAATCATTGCTGGCATAGTCAGCAGCTTCAGATATGTAAACCGAAAGTATATGGGGAGACTTACTGCCTTCAGATATTTTTTCACCTTTAATTAAAGCCACTTTTTTTTTAAGTGAAAAATAATGTTTTATTTAACTGTAAGTCCTCTGGGACACTGTAAGAAGTAGTAATATTTCACTGGGTAAATGATACCTAAATCTATATTGGATAATAGGATGAAAAATGTTAAATGATATAAGAAGGTTTATTATTCCTAAGATAATTTTCTTTTTTCTTTTAAGATTTCTTAACAGCGTTAACATTTAGACTAGGAATAAAATAAGACCAGCCTCCAATAAAAGGTTTTATTGGTTAAATTTTAATGTTATTTTTAAGCAAATAATGAATTAACTTGGCTAATAACTGTAGAGGCAGACATGATTTATTCTCATAATTAGGTTGACATTCACCATCAATCCTGTCATTTTAGTTCACATGGCTATAAAACTTTTTCATTTTCCAATTCAGCATCGTGCTCAACTGTGCCCATGAAGTATGATTCACTTACTGGGGCTTTGCCTCACTGTTCTGCTCTGCTGGTAGCATCCTCAGAACAACTTCTGCATTGCCAAGCTGCGGCCACAGTGGGTCAGCACCCAGCCCTGCATCCTGCTGGAGCCAAAGCTTGGGCACACTGACAAACTGCAATAGCTTTCAGCCCTTGCAGATCATGGCTATTTTTGGAGAAGCATCTGAAGCTGCCCAGGCTTAGCTCAGATCAATGGCTCTCGGAGGAACTGAGCACAGCCAAAGCACTTGCACTTGTTGAGCGCATGCCAGCAACTCTCATGGGGCTAAGGCAACGTTATGTGCCTTTTAATTACAGCACGTATGGCTGGAGGAAAGAAATTACCTCCTCTGTGGCAAGAGGGTAGGACAGGTGGGTGATTTCTCAAGTGCCGGCCTTTATGACATTGAAACAAAGAATACATTGCAAAGCTTTCTCATTTCTTCTTTTTACAAAAGCTGTCTACCCAGCAATGATGTTGAATAGCTGAGGTAGACACAAGCCTTTGATTATTAGGAAATTGATTTCATTTCAGTAACTTCCTTTATTAATTTGTATTCTAGAAAAATAAATCATGTATTTCAAGATGTTGTTAATTCTGTAGCTAAAAATCTATTACGTGCCTTTGATCATACTCACAGCAGTAAGAAGCTATTTGAACCTTCCTGGGTGTTCCCATGATAGCTTGCAAACTGTTTGTCATATTGATGTGTAGGAATAAGTATTCATTTACCATCAAACTGCATAGCTTGTATAGCTTTTTTTTTTTTTAAGAGTACAAGCTTGTTGGTGAGCGCTCGCAGTATGTAAGTGTGTCACTTAATCACACACTGGTGCTGTGAGCCAACGTTCATTGCTCCCACGGCAAGAAGCAGCGCTCCTCTTGCAACAACTGGGTCACCTTCTCAACTCAGTTATTATACTGTAGTTCACACTTTTGCCTGTTGACAGATTTAGAGCACTTTGTGAAAGCAATAATTGGCTTGGGAATATAGCTGGCATGCTTCCCCAGAAAAGAGCTTGAATTAGATTGCCTTAGGTCTTTCATTAACTGGTAAAACTAACGCAATGTGCTATTGCAATTGCCGTGCCATTTCAGGAACGTGCCGAAGTCCTGCTGCAGGAGGATGGCATCTACCATTCCCGGGGAAGCTGACTGCAATTCCCGATCACTTGGAACCTGTGGGTACCCACAAAAGGCAGCGACTTCTGAGACCCTCCGCCCACTGAGGATGCAGCCTGTCAGAAAGGATGTGAGAGCAGGGCAGCGTGGGAGGGACCCACCAGCTGGGTGCGAGGTGGGGAGTGTGCCACTGCCTTTCAATGGGCATTGTAGTGATGAATGGATGCTGAAGGTGGGTAAGGAGGTCTCCTCCTCTGCAACATTCCTCTTTCCTCATCAGGAAGGAAGGCAAAGAGACTTGGCTAGTGGTAAAGATGTTCAACTGGGTTTGGAGCTTTTTTTTTTTTTCTTTTTGTTTTGTTTTTAATATGAGGCTGGCTTCTTTTTTTGTCTTTATCTCCAAAGGAGTAAAATTGCTTTTCCTGGCTGTAGAAAGATGCTTCAGGAATTTAATGCAATAGGGTCATATTCTGGCTATCAATATTAATGCTTTAATCCTGGATTTGGAAGTGCTTTCTAGAATGAAACTAGAAAATTCTGCACTTTTTGAAGAGTATTAATAATACAGGAGGAGCAAAATGTATCCCATTTGAGCTATATATGTGGAAAGCTCCTATTGAAACAAGTGTGTCTGAGATGATTTAAAGATCCTGAAAGAAATCCTGTATAGGTTATCTGTAGATTTATTGTTAATTGCTATCAAATAGGTACCTGAGGAGCTAAAGAGTTTTATTTTTGCAATTGCTGTCCTCTCCAAAATGAAGATGGATTGGATTGAAGGCAGTGGAAGAGTAAAAATAGAATTATTATGTAAAATTGTTTTGGAAAGAAAATAAAGTGTTTTTCCATCTCAACATCCCAGTTTGTTCCGTTCGCTGTGATTCTCTTTCCTCTGGAAAAAAAAATCCCACTGATTATACACCTTATGCCTGGTTTCCTTCACGGAAGGTAATTTTAGGAAATTAATTTCCCTCATTAGGTTGTATAACTCAATATTAATTTACTGAAATGATCAAGGGAAGGGGAGGTAGAATCATCTTTAAATATTAACATACATCAGTTAGAAATCTGGGAAGTTTATTGTTTCTGTCAGCTGGGAGAATTTTGTTAAGTTGTCTTATTTGAAGGGTGGTCTATAAAGTCCCTAATAAATATCTCTATAGTGGAACACTTAAAAATGTTAAGGCTGCTGTAGTATATTATACTCACAGATATGTTACTGGATGAATTAAAGCTAAGCACATGCTCTTAGGTTAAACCACGTCTGTAACTAAAAAAAAAATAATATATATATGTTAGAGGCTTAGTAAGTAGTAGTAAATTAAAGCAAAAGTAATAATTTACATTCTATCATAGACAGTAGGACCCCATGTATACCAGGTATGCTACCCAGGCCCCTCTGTGTACAATGAATACATGATATGTATTCAGTTCTTCAACCCAACAACAGAGAATCAGAGAGAGTACATGAAATAAAAAATAAATAATTCAACGTCTTTTGTGAGATAATAGGTGAGATTGCTTCTGCAAGTATGTCCCCAGAAATTTTATACTCATGTTTTCAGATATCCTTCCAAATAAAGAAAGAAATGAATAAATAAAACCGTAAAATAAACATTGCTGGCTAAGAAATTATCATGAGCTAGCTATCTCTGAGTGATCCTGAAAGTTATCTACTCATGCAATGAGTTTGATTTTAATAAGAGATTTGCACGTGGAGGTACGCTATTAAAATCTTCTTCAAGTCTTTCCAAAAGATTTTCCTGAAGAGGTTTTTCTATTCCAACAGCCCTTGTTGGGTGTATCAACAAAGAGGTCATTAGTTATGCTTTGGGTTTTGGAGAAAGTCTTTGATAGAAGTTTTCTGGAAGTTGATATTGTGGAATCTATTGAGATGTGAAGCAGAGTTTCAACAATATGGAGTTTCAATCAATACAGGATTCTTTCTCAATGTGCACCAGTTTCCAAACCAGTCATCAAAGTCTTGTGTGCACAAACATAAGCACTGCAGTACAGCCCAGGGAATAGATGCTGTTCTGCTGATGAGAGCTAGATGCTCACAGAGAATATTATGTTAATTGCTAGCAAGTCTGTCAGAAAGAAATAATGTAGAAAAAGCAATAGGCATTTCAGGCAGGCAATGCGGAGCACTGGATTTCTTGGAAGGCTGCCGCAAAAGCTGAGTGAGAAGATTGAGGTAAGCTGTTCCAGGCAAGAAATAAATCAAAGGGATATGCTTAAATTATATATTCCAGTAAATAATTAATGAGGTAATGAGAGTAAACTATCTGCTGATATTTACTCATTTAATAATACAATGAGAGCAATAAATTGTCAAGCATGCAAGTCACTATGGGAGAAATACTAACGTATTCAAAAAAAAACCAATAATATTGAAACCCTTTGCCATAAGTCTACGTGCATCAAGGTAAAAGATTTAATTGGGACAGAAAGCAATACCTGAGTGCTTGGGTCTAGATCTGTTCTTCATTTCATAGAAGAAGGATGCATTCTTCTAGGCATGTTTCACCCTCAGCATTGCATTAGAGGCTACTTTCCTCTCAGAGAAAAATTAAAAATATCTTTTGCCTGCATTTGCTTGTAATAGGGTGCCTTATAATTTTCTCTGATGGATTTGTCGTTGTCCACTGGCAGGTCTAGAACGATGTGGTTGTGAGCCTGCTGTAGTGAGAAAATTCTTTTATACTGTGATACATTTCTTGAAGAGGAACAGTGGGCTTGGTTATACATAGGCTGACACGCCATATGCAACTAGTAACTAATGCAGACTATCACAGAAGGAGCACTGATATTGTGGCTAACAGTATGTACATGTTCAAATATCTTTTATTTCTTCTTTCCATTCACATTTAGACTTAAGTGTAAGGGGTAAGACAGCCAAATACAAAATTCTCCACAAAATTAGAATTTGGTGTTTCAGACTTGGATTACAGACAACCCTGGATGGTAAGGAACTTCTTTTCATTAATGTGTTATCAGAACAGTGCTTAAGGGCCAGCTGTTAAACCCTGCCACTAGCTCAGCGAGAAAATGGGAGATATTTAGATTTCCATGCTCCTGAATATGAATAAATCCCCTGCTAACTCCTTTCTGCTCAAGTGACTTCTCACTGGGACTCATAAACATACTTCACAAGAGCACAGTTGTGGGTATTTTCCTTTGAAGAGAGCAGGCTGTTCTCTACAGGATTTTCACCCTTAATCCCAGCCCCAAGTCACAAGAGGACCACAGTGAGTCACACATGGTGTGCACAGGGCAAAATTTTCATTGCTGGATGTTGAAGGGTAACTACTGAGATCCAAATGATCCAAATAAAACCCACGAAAGAAACAAACAAAAAAAGCAACACAACAGTTTTAGCCTAAAATTCCACTAGCAAAATACAGGACCTTGGTGCATGTGGCAATGGACTACCACAGAAGCCAAGGGTGCACTTGCTTTTGCAGTGGGTTTGCAGAAGCTCATCTTTGAGAGACAAATCCATTCCCTTGCAAAACTGGTGCCTAAATTCTTGGTAAAGAACAATTCTTCCATGACAGGAGCAAAACCAAAAAACAATAAAAACAGATACTCAGCAGTAAAACGAAGGGGAATGATAGAATCAAACTTGAGATCTAAAAGTCACTGCAGAGGAGAGAAGCTGGTTAGCGAGTAGCGAGCTTAAATTACAGTAAATAATGACACAGCTTCAGGAAAAACAGATTTTGCTGAATATGCTTTCCAGTGTAAGAAATGAAGCCACAAGTTGTGAGTAGAACATTAAGCATACATAAATGATGAGAACTGGGAATAAAAAAAATGGAAGACAAGTTAGTGCTTTACATAAAACATGAAGAAATGGTTAGCAACATTTTGCAGCTAAAAGGAGAAATTTTGTTAGCCCTGTGTAGGCCATCCATGTCCATCACTCTTCAGTTTTGAAATCTGTGATGTGGATGGTGACCTAATTTATGCACACATACCTACACCCCACCCCAAGTGCAGTACTGCAGAGTGGCATAAAAAGAACTTGTCAAACTGAGACAAGACGTAAACACTGATATTTTGACTCTTTCAAAATCTCTGGCTGACTTTTGCTTTTAACCAGAGCTTTTATTAGTGCTAACTTAAAGCAATCAGCATATCTTAAAGTATTCAAGTTATCATAGGATCATTAAGGTTGGAAAAGACCACTAAGATCATCTATGCTAACTGCTGAGCCATCACCACCATGCCCGCTAACAATGTCCCTATAACTACGGACATCTAAAATTACCCAAACACCTTTGTGCTCATATTTGCATGACAGTACCTCATAGCTTTAACTAAGAATGTCTTCATGAGCTTCATGTTCTGTATCATTGTGATGTGAGAGTTTGACCACATGCAATGACAAACCCAAATGAATAGGGATAAACGAGTGGTGTTTACTACGCTTGTAATACTTGTATGAAATTATTATAACTTTTTTTCCTAATTAATTTTAGACATTTTTTTTAAATCTAAAATTATACTGTTGCTACTTTACTTTTAGTAAGGCAGACTCTAACTTAGACTATTACCCAGACTCTTAGTCTTCAATGTGGGTTGAAAAATTCTCAGATAAAAATATTGGCTTGTACATTTGCTACCTTAGCTAAAGGATACAGGTTTTTTCTCCTAATGTAATGCCTTGATTTTGATCCTCATAAATAAATAAAAGATTGTCTCCAACATTTTGACAATAGTTAAAGCAGAAAAAGAGATAATGTTAAAGGACTTGCAAAGATTGAATGAAAGCATTTCCCAGCATTCTGATGACAATGTTTGACCATTACAAGAAATCAATTTGCAGCCATTGTGGACAGCCAGATGAGGCTGAGCTGAAACAGTTCCACTGGGAAATGTGCCATAAGACAGAGGGAGTCATAATCCTTTTTTTTTGAGTGAGGAAGGGAATTTAGAGACCAGGAGAATTGCATTTTCTAGGAAAGTGGGAAGTGAAATGTGTGGATGTGAAGGGAACACGTGTACTTTTGTTCTATAACATTTGAAGTAATATTCTGAAATAACGAAACAATGTTTTTTAGAATTTAAATGAAACACATACATTAGAAAAATTCGAGTATTTAGAAATGAAGTTTTATACATTTCTCCTCTGTATTTTACTTCGAAAGAGAAAGTGAGTTCTTAATCTAGACTCCAAAATCCACAGATATCAGACCCTACAAGTATTTCTTATTTACTTCTGTCCTCCTCCTACCTCTGTCAGGCTAACTGCTTGGAAGGTGTGATCTAGATCACATTCGGTGTTCATAGAATAGTCTGATATAAAGTGGATGTACACTGCTGCAGTGACCGAAGGAGCAGAGTCTCTTTGGAAAGATACCTTGGAACATGTTGAGGATTTAAAATCCCTTAGAAATCCCCCTAGGACCCTGTTGCTTTAGGCTGCGCTTCCCAGTGCCTTAAGGCAGAGCTTCTGGGGGCTTTCCAAGGTGCCTGGTCAATTTTAAAGCAGCTTGTTTTTAAAGCTGGAAATTATTCACCTGCTCTGTAAATGCAGTGAGAGCTTTATAACTTGATTGAAAGAAAATAAAGGGAATTTTCCACATTCTCTCATTTCCATTTTATTTGCCAGGAATCCTTAAATAAATGCAGATATTCTGCATTGCTTCTCAGAGTCATTTGCTGCCCTTATTAAAATTTTGTCACATGAATGAAGAGTTTAATTCCCCCCTAATCATATATCAAAGGGCAAGCTATTCCATCTCGGCAACCTTCAGAGCGCTCCGCAATTAGATTAACTGGCAATTGTTGTTCCTCCTTGTGCAGCCTCAGAACCCTGCGAGGAAGGGAATGGCCACTCGATGAAAACACAGCATTTGGAAAGGTTAGCGTGGACAGTGAGACCTGCCCAATCAGGCAAGGTGTGTTGTTTCTGTTGTTTTATCATCATGAATCAAACTTGGAAAAGACCAAACTGAGGAAGAACACACATCAATTGATAGAGCTATGGCTGTAACAAGAAACAAAAAAAGTGAGAGATGCCTTTAGTTTCCTGCTTTATATTTCAGGTGTGTATTTGCAGCTAATTAAAGCCCATCCCCTGGGCTGCAGCTGGTGGCTTTACAAATGGAAGGAAAGTGCCTGCAGCATAGTAGCTAGTGTAATGTCTGTTTGAATTTGGAAATGTTTAACCTACCTCAATAGTAGATGAAGTGTTTTATAGCGTGTGGTCCACGGGAACACTTAAAATGAATTTCTGCATGCTGGAATGCTCTTTCAGTGCATTGAAAGAGGTGAAGGTGGTGATTAAAGCAAATTGGAAAGCCCTGGGCACTCTTATTGCTTCAGCCTCAGGGCTGTGCAGATGACTTCTTTGCTTCTCAGCAACCAGGTACAGGGTCCTGATGCTCATTTGCCAGTAACTTTTGGTGATTCCTATATGACTACAAGCTAATGACTGAAGATTCTTTTAAGTAACAATACGTGGAAACAACGATTTCTGTACGTATTTATATTTTACGGCTACTATTTATAGGCTGTCTGCTTCTCCCATAAGTATTGCATAAGAACTATTTCAACCCTGGTGCAGAGGGAGTACTCATGTTAATTCATGGTCCTCTCCTAGGGATGTGCATGTGCTGTTCAGCTGGTGTCTGCTGGATCCCTGTCTGAAGGGTAACAGCACAGAACATTGGAGTTACAGCCCAAACAACGCTGCTGTTTTTAAAAATACATTGAAATGTTCTGACTTCAATTCCACAAGTATTTCCCTCCTGATCTATACATCGAGTATATTAGTGACTGACTGGGAGTAAAACTCTGAATATTTATGTGCAGCCTCAAGCCCAGTAGTCACATTCAGTGAAATCATCTGCTTAACTGTGCACTGGTTGTGGTTGACTAAGTAATTAGGGGAGATGGTGAAATACTTAAGTGCTTCTAGTCATCTTTATCTCAAAGTTTTTTTGTACTAAATTTGTCTTCAGTGTTATGCTCTATGCTGTGGCAGACCAGGCTGAGTCCCTTTTTAGAGCACAGCCAATTTCCCCATAGGCGAACCACTATTAATGTTTAATGCATGTTAGTGGTCTTGTGTTTGTTTGTTTGTTTTTCTAGCCTTATTGGGAAAACAATGACATTTTGAAAATTAGAGGTTTTGAATCTTCCAGAATCACTCCCAGCATATTTTTGCTTCATCCTAACTCAACTACAGCTTGACCTAAAAAGCACTAACCTAGCTGTGTTGTGATGGCATTTCTTCGGGCACATTTAGTATTGTTTACTTTACCCACATCCATTTTGGTTAATAAATAAAATCCTATGTTTCCAGAATGAAAACCGTCAGTATTCAAAATAGGCGAAGCCTCTTGTTCTATTCATGTTCCATGTGAAACTTGAAGTCCCATTGAAGGCTGCAGTGGTGCAAAAAGGTAATGATCCCATTTATTTGAGACTAATTTAAGAAATAATCCAGTCAGCATGTTTTTTTCCAAACATAGGTTTTCTTTTCCTTTCAAAGTATACAATTTCATAAATCTAACTCTCAGTGAAATATGGTGTAGAGCAAAGTGATTCCACCCGCATGAGTCTTATGGGTCTCTTATAAATGTTACCATTCAAGGAGGAGATGTTTACAATTTTTTATCAGGCGAGTTTACAGTATGATAGAGGCGTGTGACTCTTATTTTTAGGTTCTGTCCTTTTCTTCCTTTCCCTCCAGCTCCCCCAATATTGGTGCTTCCTTAGAAACCCAGGCTGTCAGATGGCATCATAAAAATATGAAATGACACTGAGCTGTCATTTGGGGGAGGTAATTATTGTGGAAGCAAAGTGTTTCCTACTGCTGCCAAAAATCTTACACTCAGTCCTCTTCCTGAAAAGCTATAATTTTAGTTGAAATTTAGGAGAGGGAGGAGCACATCTCTGCTTCCTTTTGCATACCTCACTAAGAACATTGCTTTGAGGAACAGATCATTGCTATGCAGAGTTATAACCTTCCTAAGTGCTGGGTTGTGCGGCTGATGCCGGATAGATTTGTTGTCATGAAAGCCGTCTCCTGGAGTTGCATAACTCTTGTGAGGAGTTTATGTACAGGCTCTCCCGGGGGTGATGTTTTATCAAACCTTGTGACAAAAACTCTCCTCTCTGCGAGCCATCAAACTCTTATTGAGCGATTAAAATTCAGTATCGTGCCTGGTCAAGGGTAAGCTGGGTCTCTTTCATATTCATGTAAGTAAGATATAGTACTTAGAAATTTCCAGAAGATTTTATGAGAGCAATTGGTATCCTGTGCTGTAAGAACCTCTGGAGTCCTGCATTAGCATGGGTTTGGAGGATTGTTTTCTTTTCTCTCAGAGTTTTTTACTGCTCTGCAACACTTTTTTGAAACTGCTTTTTTTCACTCTCTTCCCTCTGTATCTCGGTTATGTGCAGACCCCTCAACTCCTTCAGCAGACATGAGGTTCTCTAATCAGGTTGGGGAAAATGAGTTGGGTTCATTACTGAAATGGGCCACTGATACTGCTAGTTTTAGAAAAAAATGAATGCCAGCTGTTCCTTGTGGTTGTTACACGCTTACAGTCCAAAACTGGGTTATGTGCGATGCTGCACAGCCCCAAGCTGGCAGTGCTCTCCATTGGTGTCCTGTCCGTGGTCAGGCCCAGCTTGGAGGCCTGAAATTGGCTTCTTGTAAAGTCACCTGCAGCTGCCCTCTGTGCTGTAGACCACCCTCCCTGGTTCAGGCTGCGATCAGTGAGCTGAGATGAAATGCACAGGAGTGGAACTGCTGTGCTGGAGGGTTTATTTTCTGAGTTATTTGTAGGGATGTGCCTGGGGAATGGGGAACGAGTCCCAGAGCTCCCAGCCAGCTGCTTGCTCTGCTAAACCTAGCTCCTGCGTGGTTTGCAGGTTAGTTAAGACATGAGTTACGGTGAGGTGAATGAAGAATTTTCACACCCCAGTAACTGCTTTCAGTGGGCCTCTCCTCAGTGACAGGGCAGAGGGAGCTGCAGTGCTGGGCCTCAGTGGGGTGCAGGCCGTGCTGGGCCGCTGCAGCTGTGGGCCATCATTTTGCGGTCCTGGTGTGCCTCAGAAGCAAGACTGGCAACTTCAGGCTGCTTCTGATTTTTGTTTTAGTTTTCTGAGTGCTCACAAAAATGAGTAATTGCATTCAAATCCCTTCAAGTCCCATTTTGCCATTTGAGTTGTATTTGTGGGAACTGTTATCAAATGGGAACAATTACTCTGTTTTTGTAAGGGTCTTTTCTATTCTTTTCCTGCGGATCCACAAATTCACTTAGAATTTTTAATATATGTTAGAAATTGCACTCCTTTATTTTTCTTCTGTTCGTGCTGCTAGTTATTATTTAAAGGTTCACATCGATATCTGTTGAGTACTTCATCTTTTTCTAGACATATATGTCCCATTTAAAGGGTATATGTTATAGGTTTTATTCATTTATATATTTTAATAGTCCCTTAGAGGTTGGATTAATAAGATATTAGTTGGATTCCAAGTCTAAACGAGCTCAGCCTGTCTCTGACCCGACATTTTATCCTTGAGAGAATAAATTCTTGCAGGAAATCTTAGTACTGAATAAACCTGGAAGTTCCCTGTACAAGCAGAAGTTGCTGGACCTGAATGGCTGTGCTCAGGGGAAAAGCACTAAATCTATGTGAGAAGGCATGCTGTGTGCTGTGTCACGAAAGTTGGGGAAACCAAGTCAAAAATTCAAGAACGCTGAATTTAAAAAGTATGACTTAAATATCTGTGGCATCTTTCTAACCTATTGCCCAAGTAAGGAAGAGGGGAGAACAGGTAGTCCCAAGGGTTTTCTGACTCGTGCAAGTGTAAACCAAAGCTAATGGAAGAAGCGTGTTGCTGTAAAGGTGCTGCTGTGGCTGGAGCTAGATTTTGTTACCTTTACTCATTCTGAATAACAAATTCTTCACAACTTCAAAAGAAATTATTATAGAGCAAGATGCCATAAGTGTGAATTGGGGTTTCATAGCTTACCCTTATGTGACATAAAGATGTAGCTCTATTTCTAAGGATTTAAAAATCAATTCACTAAAAGAAGAATTATTTCCCATTTAATACCTCCATATATACGTAAATCTCAGAGACCACATATATTCCAGTCTACATAACAATTGTACTTGAACTGCTGGAGAGGAAAAAAGCCTAGATACCCTGCTACCTACACAGGATTTGCCATGCTGAGCCTGGCTGGAAGTGCAGTGGATTCTCAAGAAGGTGTGAGAAACTCATCACGGACAACTGGGGAATGAATTTCTCACAGGGAAAAGTTTTTTTTTCCTTCCCTGATCAGTTAGCAGCTGACCTCTGGCCTGAAGCACAGGGCTTTGTATCTTTGATGCAATTATTTTTATTCTAGGTAATGCAAAAATCTCAGACCTTTCCAAAAGCCTAAGAAAACAGATACACCTTGCAATGTCCTCACAATACAAAGAGGAGAGTAAAGCATATTTCTTTCTCTTTCAGCTCTTCCTCTGTGGAAAATTCAGATCAGAAAGAATCCGAGAAAAATACTTGAGGAAAGGTCAGTCTACCAAACTTCTTTGAAACTCAGATAAAAGAATAATGATAATCCTATTGTAGAGTAGTGATAGATGCTTTAATTCAATCCTATAAAACAGAGTTTCTCCAGGGGACTTCTCAGCCTCAGACTATGCAGACTTGCTCACCCGTACCAACCTGGTGATTGTGGCACCTTGAGCTGTCTGGGCCAACCTGTCAGCACGTAGAAAAGGGACGTGATTGGTTTTTAATTTTTATTTTATTTTAAATGCTTAAACTCCAGACTGGATACTGTAAGGACTCATCATAAAACCTCGGCTGTGCAACCCATCCTCTTGGGATGCAAATTCGGGCAGTGATGTAATGTCAGCATTGCTGTGGGTACAGAGGGACACTCGGTGTTTCTGCTGCTGGCTGGATGTGAGGCACAGTGAGAGACGTGTATTTCTCATTTGGATAGTTAAATTCTGTATATTTAAAAATTATAAATCTCAATTGTCTTAAAAACTGGAATTTCAGTTCCTATAGCGCAAAGTCTATGCCAGTGTTGTTGGGTCAGATCCAATGTCCTCTATTTCTGTTTATTTTTTAAATGAGTAATAAGGGTCAGTTTTGGTCTGTGACAAAGTTCATTTTTCTGCAAGGAGACATTGATGGAATAAGATACAAAGGGCTTCAACCTTATCACTTTGAAAAGGTCTCTCTTATTATGGTGCAAGTATTAGGACTTCTTTTGTTTTTTTTCTTCTCCTTGAATTAGAAAACACCAAGTGCAGCTATCTTCTGGTTCTCTTGTTTGACATGGCTTTGCCAGTCTGTAAATTTCCTTTCAAATTAGTAGATAGTGTTTTCTTATCAACCCTTAGCCAGCTGCAATTACTGTCACTCTTTTCAGCTGAGTTAATAGGTTTGTGCCCACTGAACAGAATTTTTGTCATAAATTGGGATTTTACTGAGTGCCCTGAACTCGCTGATATTGTTTTAAACATAAGAACTGTTTTAGAAGTAGAGGTGGCAGGTGGAGCTAAACTTTGATATTTGACTTCACAAATTGCACTGGACAATTCAACAAAAGCTGAGTGTATAAAGGATTATACTTCCTTTACTTTTGTGAGGGATAATATTTTTGTAGAGTAACAGTTTGAAGCAGAATAAATGCAAGGAAATAGCACAAGATAGAGCTATGAAAAGCAGGCAGTTTAAATGTGTAGCCTATTGGGAATTAATCTGATGCCATCTGAAGTGGCACTGAGTGTTACTAGTCACATCTGTCCATGACCTGATGATATATACATGTACTGGACAAAATATGAATGTTTGGTAATGCAGAAATATACAGAAACATACAGTCTCCAGGTCGACGAGGTTTCTCTTGCCATGTTTTCAGTGCTAATGTTTGTGGGGAAAGATCAAGGGAAAGGATGTTACATACGGATATATGTATATTGATACATAGAGAAAGAAGGTTTAAAATATGATCACAGCATCTGGTTCCACTAAGGACACGTCTCTTCCTAGTGCTTCCTACTGATAAATAGTTTAGTTTTTGCAGATCTTGAGGCTTTCCGGATCACATGAAAGCATAGCGTGCATGGGGTGCTCAACAGCTGGGTAACTCGATACATTTCTGAATGGTGACTTTCGTCAAAATGGCTGAGGCGGCTCTTGCCCAGGGCATTTTCTGCAGAAGGTAGGGGTCTTAAAAAGGTTGCTTTGTTTAAGAAGGACACCTAAATTTGCGGGCAGTGAGATAGAAGTGGCAGCTTCTTTGGCTCTTCGATTTTCTTCTGCATTCCCTTGGAGTTCGGATTGGGGTGGAATTGAGCAGAAAGCTTTTTCAGCTAAAAAGGTATTTATGTTTAACATGGGGGAGTATATATACAACTTAGTGGATGCATTTTTAGGTTGTTTCCACTTCAATTTTGTGGAGTGGTAAGCAAATGGGAAAAAAAAAAAAAAAAAAAGATGCTGTGTGCAGGCAGTGTGCTCTCTCCTGCCCTGGTAGTTTTTCACAGAGTAATCCAAGCTCTTAATTCAAAATGAGCAAGAGAAACAGTGAGACCTCTCTCATCTGGTGCAGCGACCTGTGACAGGGAATGTGGTTTGGGAGCAGCATTCAGGCCATTATCCCATTGTGTCCTGCCTCTGGTGGTGGCTGGAAGCAGGAGCCTAGGGCTGTATTATAAGAACTGGGCAAACACTGACATGCAGTTCTTCTGGCTATCCTCTCCTGGCTTCCAATAATCCACTGTTTAAGGGCTTACTGACCTGGAAGTGGCAGCTACATTGCTGTGTCTAATAGCCCTCTGTGGAACCTCCGCTGCAGAGCTTACCTCACCATGCCCTTGCACAAAGGGATGCAATGAGTTGAACAAGCAGTCCTAAATCAGAAATTTCCTCACTTGTAGTGCTGAGTTATGCCACCACAGAAGCACTCTTCTAGTAAGATTTAAAATGTTTTGCGTTATGTTCTCATGCAGATAGTCATGCATGAAAATGCAGCTCACAGCCTCACTGAAGTTAAAGTCAGTCTGGTGCTAATGGTGTGGATCAATAAATCAAAATACTCCGCAAAATACCTTCATCCCTGGAGTCCAAAGCTGTACCTGAAAAGCATTCATTTCCACAACACGGACTGCTAGGTGTGCTCTCAGCACTTCTGTTGTATGGCAGTGTTGGTTATGGCAGCAGGGAGGGGAAATGGTTAATGTCTTAAAGGCCAGAGGAGATGTACTTTTTAACAATAAATCCATATTCTTTCTCTCTCTTACCACCTATGAATCATACGCAGATACAACACATCTGTTTCTTTTGAAAGGAAAAAGAATACTTAGTGTGAGGGAGAAGCATAAAAATGTGAAGGGACTCCCTTGGCAGTAATAAGGTATATTTTGACATTGCTGTGTTCTCCACAGATGTTTTTAGGCATAGGTGCATATGGAATCTCATATAGGTTTTGTTGCCATAGTCACAGATATAAAAGAAAATGCTGCTTCTCTCCCACACAAAGCTTGGGCTTTGTTCTCCAGTTTGCACTGAAGAGTGATGGGTTCATCCTGGCTGTGCTGGACTTTGAAGCAAAGCACATTTCAACCTGAATCTAGAACTGATTCCTTATTTACATATATATACATGATAGATATCTTGCTAAATCTTAAGGCAAGGCCTCATTATCAGTTAGAAGAACACTAATCACTCTACTAATTCAACAGAAGAGAGACAAAGTTAGCAGGGCTGCAGTCACCCCTGCTGTTACTGGTGTATTTCCAAATAGGTGTTGTGCTACTGGGGCTCTTCATCTTCAGAGCATTGGGGGCAAAAGTTACTGGAAAGAGAGACAGTCCAGAGTCCTAAAAATATGTTGTTTGGGGATTTAAGTCACATCTGTGCTTCCAACGGAGAAATTAATTTGATTGTCACTGACAGAGATTTTGCTCCCTGTGGATGTATCTACAGAACTGTTTCTTCAGG
Source organism: Numida meleagris (assembly GCF_002078875.1). Lineage (NCBI taxonomy): Eukaryota > Metazoa > Chordata > Aves > Galliformes > Numididae > Numida > Numida meleagris. The sequence continues at coordinate 2,454,268 of NC_034412.1, forward strand.
GGACAATTAAACTGGACAGTGCTGAGAATAAGTATGGACATAGTATAATAAGAAAAAAAATAACAGATTGTGCCTAAAATGTTCCTTTTATAACTTCTCTTCAGATATTCTTCCTGGCTTGTCGTCTTATTTGTGTGTTGGTTAGTTTTCGTTGTTTTTTTTTTTTCTGCAACAGCAGGATGCAGTGAGCTCATGAATACATTTCCCCAAGTAACCTCACCTGAAATAATCCACATTTGATCATACAAACATGTTTTCATAGGAACCAAAATCCAACTGTGAAGAACCTTAGATCCACAGTATGAGAGATAAAAACAAAGCAAACAAAAAACCACCCTAAAAACAACTTACTCCCATCCCAAACCCAACTCTAGAATAAATGTTTCTGCTGATATCTTAGTTCTACCCTTTTTCTCTTCCTTTTCTCTTCCTCTACTGGCGGCTTCTAAATGCAAGGCAAGCAATATTACTTCAATTAATTTTGAATCAGGCTCCTACAGTTCCTGTACAACCCTCGAGAATATCTGTTGAAAATTTCACAGAGTCATTCTAGCTTTCTAGTAAGGAGATTCCATTAAGGCCTTCCAAGTCAGTAGTGAGGGTATTCTGTAGCAAGGCAGTGAGATCTGACCCAGCCATGTCTGCACAACTGCATCTTGAAACCACTTTGAGACCTGTGAAGAGCTATGTCATCCAAGTTGTGTTGCAGTACTGTGGGCTTTCTACTGACTTAGGAGCTATGTATACATGAGTGATTTTACTGAAGTGCTTAAATAGGATCAGAATATCTTGAGTTGGAAGGGACCCACAATGGTCATTGTGTCGATCTCCTGGTTCCACACAGGAATATGACCATTGCCCTGGGGAGCGTGTTCTACTTCCCTTTATATGCATTCCTAATTTAGAGGATATCTAAACCACATGTTTATTAAGAATAGCACACGGAACAAAGAGTCTTGGAAAACCTGAGAAACTGAAATCCCCATTCTATTCTCTCTTTAAATCCTCGTTTTATGACAGTTTCGTTTTCAGGGAAACACTGTTGTGAACAAAAGGAAAGAAAAGTCTTATTAACTTGAAGGTTGAGGGTGATATTTGCATCTCTGTACGTTCCTCTGTGTTTTCATTAGCATTACCATTTTCATTATAATTTCATTTATCATGAACAACTTGGTCATTTGTGTTGCTCTTCAGAGCTTGGTGCCAGTGGTTGCTCTGCGCTGGGTGATTGTCCCAGACATGGTGCAGTGGCCATAGAGACTGTTAATTTATTATTTTTATGTTGTTGTTGTTATTGCTTGTTTTTTTTCCCCCCTTTCTTGTGATAATTTTTTTCCTTTTTATTTTTTTATTGCCAAAATACAATGTCTCTGGCTACATAAAATAAAACCGATGGAGGCTGGTGTAATATATTTGGCTTGCTATAGCATCTGCCTTCTAAAGGGAATATTCAACATGCAGATGGGCTTAGAGAGAGGTTACCTAAGTTCAAGTGAGAATTTAAATGCAGATTCATAGATTTTTAAGGCCAGATGGCAGCACTATGATCATCTTGTCTGATCTCCTGCATAACACAGGCCACAGAATTGCACCCATTAATTCCCTCTTCAAGCACAGTGCAGCAGAAATGTGCTTCCTGCAGATGTTTTACTTCTTCTCTGCCAGGACAAAATTTAAACTGACCTTACATCAGCCTTGAAATTAGTACTGTCAATAATTTAGCTCACCATAACACTAAATGAGAATGTCTTCAAGGGCTCCACAGGAAGCCTTCCACCTTGGTTGTAGTATTTAATATTTATCTGTTTATAAGATAGATGGAACAGTGCAATTGTTGTTGTGTTGGTTTTTTTTTTTTTGTGGTATTTAGTGAAAAATACTCCAGAGAGAGGATCTGACAACCTTGCTCCATGACATATCAGCATGTCAGAACAGCATATGGTGAAAGGAGGAAAAAGACAAGAGAGAAACCCAAACTAGAGCTTTTAGAAATATCCTGAAAATTGGGTCAGTGACTAAGTGAAGGTTTCTTGCTACCAGAAGAAGAGCAACAACAAAATATTTGGTCTCGATATGATTTTCTCCTCTTGCAGAAAGCCATAATCTTTTGCTTGTTGTCCATTTTAGGAGCTTTTGATGGAAACTGTTTATTTTTCCATCTAAGTTTCTCACTTCCCTGAGGAAACAGTGAATCTGTAAAGCTTTTCCATGCAATGGAAGCAAATTCACTTTTTGATGAGCCCTAGCCAAACCTGAATGTTGCTGTGTCAGTCATCCAGTACAAATGTTTGATGAAGTACTGTGAACTCAGTTCACTGGTCTTTATTCACGTGAAACAGGGTTTTTCTTTTGAATATTCTTATTTGGTCTGACAGAAGTTAGACATGGGAATAAGACATCATGCAACATGAATAATGGTTGCAGAATTAGATGTTAGGCAAGTAGCTGTTTATAAGTAAAAATAATAAGAAGAAAAGACAACTGTTAATGATATTATTATTATTATTATTATCTGATGTGAGTTGTATTGGATCTGTCTCAGACCTGGTTACTGGAACCTTTTAAGCTTGACCTTGAGGTGCTACGGCATGGCGATGGTGTGGGGCAATGCCAGCTGCTGGCCTACAGAATGGCAGAATGGCCAACATAGACCATTAAATGCCTTTTGGAGGCTCAGCCTTCAGTGCCTTACCTTGTTCATCATCTCTCTAATATGTATGTAAAAGGTGGTGTCCTGAGTGTTTTTGAATCTTTACAGCTAGCTGTGGATTGCCTTCACTTTTATATAGCTTTCAAAGAAGTACTGATAAAAATGAGCATAGAAAAATAAAAAATAAAATCCACAAAACAAAGCCAATCCTCAAACTTGTAAAATCTTAGAGATATTATGGAGTATTCTGGACAGGAATCGTCTGTTGGCAAAGATCTTCAGAGACAGACAACTGAGGCCAGAAATGCCTCAGCACCCTTCACTTGTTTCCAGGTCAAAAGAAAATAAATTTAATTTACAATATATTGAATAATCTGCACAGTCTATAAACAGTCTGAGCGGAAAGTACATGCCATACAATGTAGGAAAACAATCTTTTGGTGTTAGTCTGCGGTATTTACAATTCCTGACAGAATGCCTTTTAGAAATGAGGGTTTCAACGTGGCTTAGCACACGCATGCTGTAATTTGTCTGTCATTTCTCTGAAAGTTCATTGGCATTGTCAAGTCGTGTTTGACTCAGTAGGGAAATATGGATTTCATCCTTGGTGATTTCATGAAGCGTTTTGGTAGCCTTAAGGTTTCCTGCGAAAACTGTAACATTCAATCTCCTCCTCAACTCCTCTTGAATTACTGTTCTTCTTCGTATGACTTTATTATGCCAATGATCCCAAATGAGTCATGAATGATTCTTTCAGAAGTGATTGTTGTTTAAAAGGATTAAACATCTGGTCATGCTGGAATAGCTGTGTAGCTGGCACCTCTGTGCCACGTGTTGCTGTCCTTGATGTTGCCGTTGAATTGCAGGTGGCAGCAGAAACCAACTGTTGTGTTGGTACCGTCATGGTGGAGGACACTGTGTGCCAAATACACAGAATGTGGTATTGGAATGTGTCAAGCAACATGACAACGTTATCTTGGTGTTCATCTTTTCTCCATTTTCATTTTCATGGAAGAGTAGGAAATCCTCTTAGTAGCACCACACTTCTTGGCTTCCCATGGATGGGAAATCTCAAACACGTGTCAAGGAGACAATGCCAATGGCAGATCTACCTTAGTGCTGATATTGTACCAGGCTTTCGATCAAGTCCAATAATCCTTGTGTGTCTGGAGAATTCCTACTCAGCTATTTAGTTAAACATGTTTGCAGACTTCATTAGCAAAAATAAAAGCTGACAGATAAAAACGAATTTAATTACCTTAGGAGTTGTGCTCCAAGCTGGAAAAATTCTTGGCACTGATTCCCTGAAGTTCAAATCTGAGATGAGCAAAGAACAGTCTGTGTGGTCCTGGATGAGAACATATTACGTTGCCATGTCAAAAAACAACCAGTTATCTCAAATCCTTCTTTATGCTTTATTTTTCAGTTTTCTACTATTTTTTGTTATTTAAAATCTGATTTTACATGCAAACGCACATGCGCATTTGTTGTGAAGAAGTAGGATATATATTGCTTTACTTGATAAATCCAAAGGCACCTTTATAAACGAAAGTTACTATTAAGAAAAGCTGCATTTCTTCATGTGTAAGGAGGAGTATAGTTACAGCAAAGCATTGCTTCTGAGATCCCTATCTTGACACTGCAGTCAGAGTGTCTGACACATGACCTAGAAGCATTACAGACTTTGTTTCCAAATTCTGTTCTTGCAAAAATAGTCGTTATGTTGGTTACAACCTGAAGTAATCTTTAAATCATCAGAAACCAATGGGGTACCATGCTGATATTGAACTGCATCTTAGATGGCAGAGAAGTGAAAGAATGGAGATTTTTTTTTTTTCCTGTGATTGTGCAAAATCAACTGTTTGCTAAACTCCATGAGTAGACTATCATCACGTGTTTTTTGTGTTACTACTTAGGCTAGACAGAGCTGGCTGTGGGATATGAGAGGTGACAGAACGTATCATTGTTAGCTTTGCATCTCAAGCGCTGGTTTCATCTGGAACACAGAGAGCTCTTTAATAATGGTGCCTCATGCTTCGAAATGTACCCACTTCTGCTTTGATGCAGATTTGAGAGGATCCCGCACTGACATGCTGTCAAAGCATCACTGAAGTGGAAGAATAGTGTGTGTTAACGTGACAGATTTGAGGAGAAGCAGGACTCCACAGGAAGCTTGTAGGGGAGAACCAGATGCCATAGGTAGAACACTGTAATGTGAAGTGTATCCACCTGTATTTCTCCAATGTATTAGCAAAGTGTGCATAACATGTTTTGGGGATAGATTTGTTTAGAGAAATGATATTGTTAAAATTGCATTGATAGCAAAATTCAATAATCTGGATATAAAACTGTGGAAACAGCGGCAGATCAAAAAGTTTTATTTAATGTGATGCATCAGCGTCTGTTACTGTTGCAATTACTCTGCTGATCAGTAATAAATCATTATGCAGGACTTGCTAACAGATATAGAGGAGCCTTCACATCTTCTCTTTGTCTTTCTACTTTTGCTAACTGCCTTTTCAGAATTCAGGACTGGGGAAGCACTATTCCTGCAAGTAACTCAGAATAATTCCATAGCTGTCTTGCTAATACCACATGTAATTACTGTTTATTCTTACGCTATCAGATGAAATAGTTCCCATTAATCCATAGGTAAGTATTTAATTGTAGAGAGGCACCTGGATTCCAATGATGTGTGGTATAAATTTTGATTACATGGAACAGAATCCTGGAATCATAGGGGTTAGAATGGACTTGTGGACATCAAGTCCAACCTCCCTTCTACAGCAGGTTCCCTACAGTAGGTTCCACAGGAAAGCATGCAGGTGGGTTTTGAATACCTCCAGAGAAGACGACTCCACAACCCCTCTGGGCAACTTGTTGCAGGTCTCTGTCACCCTCACAGTAAAAAGAAGTTTTTCCTCATGTTGAGATGGAACTTCCTGTGCTACTGTTTGTGCACTTTGTCCCTTGTCCTATAGCTTGGCGCCACAGAAAAGAGCCTGATCCCATCCACTTGACTCCCACCCAGTTTATATAGGTAAGCTTTGATAAGATTGCCTCTCAGTCTTCTCTTTTCTAGGCTGAACAGTCACAGTTCTCTCAGCCTTTTCTCATAAGGGAAACGCTTCAGGCCCCTAATCAAGTCTAAAAGGACAACTCAAGAGTTCAGACTTAAAGCAGAGATAGTATGTTTCTGATAATAAACTCAACAGTTTTAACAAGCTGTGTTTTTCTGTAAATCCATTCCCCAATTCCCTCCCCACCC